>NC_086228.1:15795000-15985000 GCF_036321145.2 Pelmatolapia mariae | reverse complement strand
TTTTAATTAGTGTTTTTAAAAATGATTTGCTGAAGCCACTTACTCATTTCTGTCGAGGAGAAAACATATTTTATCCAATATATTCTGACAATATTAAAGAAGAACACTTAACAGACTGTGATATTTTAACCCCTGGCTAAGGTTCAGAGGGAGCAGCTGTCGGAAAGTTGCCCTCACAGGCAGCTCCTGTTCCATGTGACAGCGTGAAGCTGCTTTCCTTCATAAACGGCGTCATGGGAAGGTAGATGAAGGAAAACTCTGGGAGAAAGAGCTGAAAAACTCATCACATCCCAGCGACCAGTCAGCTTATATAATTATTCATTTCAGTAAATTCTGTTCAGCTTGTGTGGCACTGACATGGAGACGTTAGTCATTTGCTAAGTATCTGGTAGAGCTGCTTTTTAATGACAGAAAAATGACAGATGGATGTTTATTTTTAGAATAAGATTTTTTCTTTTCTTTTCTTTTTTTTTTTCTTTTTTTTTTTTTTTTATATCCCGTCTTGAAAGGAAATATTTTGGAGTTATGCAAAAAAAGTAGTTTGGTCAGAAGTTTTAAGCGCTGGACATTAACCAGTAGACTCTGTCGTCTCCTGACCTTTTTTCTTTTTCTTTTTTTTTAAATTTTGTGTTTGTTGGACAGTTGAAAACTTTGAATGCTTTATTTCAAAATATCAACACAACATTGCGAGACTGCCAGTCTCCTGAGTCCATGGTAAAAGCAGCATGACAATAACAAGTTAAAATAGTCAGAGTTGCTTATATGCCCCTCAGTGTGAGTGTAGAAACACTTCTAGTGTTTTGAAACTCCTGATTGTTTGTTTGTGTGTCTGTGTTGTAATAATATGTGCAATAATATATAGAAAATTGACCTTTTTTATGTATTTATTTTACAATATTCTGTTGCATAGAACGACTTGCATTTGGAGTTAATTTAATGAAAGTCATTTATGAATAAAGTTCAAAAACTACACTTGCAGAAATGTAAAGACTTTTTTTTGACGACTGTAATATGTGTTATAAAGTCAGACCATCTAATCAAAGACATAAATCTTGACAGTGACAATAATAACAATCCATATTATATAACGCTATATATGGTCTCTGAAATCTGACTGTTTTCTTAGTTTTAGAAGTCATTACTGAAATGTTGGTGTGGACTTTGGGCTTAGTAACTCTTCTATAAAAAATCTGTAGCACACTAGGAAAACGGGAAAACCCCCAAACCATAATGTTCAGAACAGTTAAACCGTGAATTTTTGAGCCTGTAAAATATTTTTTTCTAAGAGCCAACTATGATTCCCTTTACTATTTGCAAAAGGCAATTATTCTTGAATGAAACAGTTTGTAAAAGTCAAACCTAATTTTGTGAAAGTCTTTGTCATAATAATTTTGTCCCCATTTTACCCCTGCTGCTGCCTCCATGGCGATCAACCAGATTCCCCACTGTTAAAGGTTTCCCTGTGAGGGTTTTGGTGGATGATGCTTAGCATTTGACTATCGCTTCCAGTACTCATGACCCAGTTCAGTCAAGCTGTCGCTCCACATAAGTCTTCTATCTCCTACTTTTTTTGGTGTTGTATCTTCTCCTCCTACTCCTCAGCCATGTGAGGTGCTTCCCTCGCTTTCCTCCCTGCATGCCGGCAATTAATAATTGAACATTTCATTTTGTGTCGTATCCAAATGCAAAGAAGAGCCATAAAAAGGACTGAACGAGTCTGCAGGGAACCAGATGGAGATCAGTGGAGAAAAGGGGGAAAAAGAGAAGGGATGATTGTGGAGGGAGCGAGGAAGAATTTGCTGTGTGTCAGTAGGGTGTGCTGTCTGCAGCCTCATTAGTTGTGCAAGGAAAATGTGGAGAGGAGGAAGGAGGGGCAAGACTTTGTTCCCTTTGATTAAAAGGGGAAAAACTCAGTCAGCACAGTGTTGGTGGGTGTGGATATACGTTTCTGTGAAGAAGAAGATGTATAATAAGGGCACCCATCTTTTACCTTTCTGTTAGTAAAAACCAGTCCCACCTTGCAGATGTGTGACTGGTTATTAATTTCCATTATCTTGCCAATTAAAACGTCTCACTTGAACCAGGTGTTAATGCTCAGAAATAATAACTCAAGCTGATGTCTTATTAACACCAGAGAAACTTTCTGCAGACGTTCAGCTTCTGTGAGACGGTGACGTTTCAAAGTACAGACTAATAAACAGACTGCTGGAGGCAGGCGTCGTATAGAGAAACATTTATTTTAGCCTGCTGTTAAGATCATTTTGTGCGTTCATAGCAAAGAGAATTAAGTTTTTTGCGTTTGATGAAGTATAAACTCCAGTGTCACTTAAATTTGTGCATATATGGGATTATTAGGTTTCTTAAAATGTTATTTGATAAACTGCACAAAACGCAATAGGTAGATCTTACACTCTACAGGCCACAGTTAATATGTTAAAGTTCATGACAACCCAGCTAGGAAAAAGACTGAACAAGTAGGGCTTCTAGCACAAGCAGCTCATAGCAGCTGTCACATGTTGTGGTGGAGGGTGATTATTTGGGCTTGTTTTGCAGCCATAGGTCCAGGGCATCTTGCAGCCATTGAGTTGACTGACTGAGGTTAAACCCCTTTGTATAACAACATATTCTAGAATTAAATGTGAGGCCATTCAAACATCCAAAGCTTGGCACAAATTGGGTCATGCAGCAGGTGCATGCAACCTTGCAGTAGGTCATGCAGTTCATGCAACCAGACTAAAATGCTGTGGCAGGACTTTAAGAGATCTATGCATAAACAAATCCATAAACCTCAATGAACTACAGCAACATAAAGAATAGCAGACCAAAATTCCTCCACAGCAATTTGAGCGACTGTTATTTGTATTGCACATTTATGACTGAACTGCTGCATGATGATATTAAAGCAAAATTGTTCAAAATGATGTTATAACTGGTCCTCCGGAGTTTTAAAGCTAAATGTTAGAGTAATGGGTAGGAATACTGCAATAAACCTATCAAGTTTATTGTAGTAAATTGGATGAAAAAACTAGTGCAACTCTGATGTCTACATTAAATGTGAAGCTGCTGTCAGCAGCTTGTGGGCTTTCTTTGCATAATTTCACCTGCTAAGAGCTGGAAAACTTTATCATATTTCGTATTTGTTCCAGTTTTGTTTCTAATCAGATATAACACGTTAACTGTACTTTAAATGCAGTGCTATACTACATGCAAAACCTTAACTAGTCATAAATAGTTGGAATTGCATTTTTTGGGGGAGTTTCAACCAGCTTTAAATTGTGTAATTTTCAGCTCAATTTGGAAACATTAACTAACATCCATCCATCCATCTTCTTCCGCTTTATCCGGGCTGCGGGGGCAGCAGTCTACGCAGAGAAGCCAGACCTTCCTCTCCCCAGCCATCTCCTCCAGCTTATCCGGGAGAACACTAAGGCGTTCCCAGGCCAGCCGAGAGATATTAACTAACAAAGTAACCATAACTGCTATGGTGACATTAAGTTATGGTAGCATAAATTACAGCAGTTTACAAGTACTGGCATGTTTATTTTTGCCCATAACTGCTAACTTCCTTCTCTGGATTTTTGCTTCTTCTTTACTGTCAGAGGTGCGTTTCCCAACACGTCTGATTGACAAGGCTGTCAGTTGATCACTGTTGTAATTACTTGAAAAATGCAGCACAGTGTCTCCAGTATAATGTGTTTTGATATAAGCTTATACTTAACTAAATCCAGTAACACATAACTCACAATTTATGCTGGTACAGCAGCATTTTGCTTCCTTATACTTTATCTCACCAGCACAGCAGTTATATATGTTGATTCCCCTTGAAGCACTCTGCACTGAATTGATTGCGTATAGATGAAAGCAAGCATTATTATTATTTATTATTATTGTTCTTTCTTTCTTTGTTTACATTGTCATTAGGTTAATATGTATGTCTCTTTGATAATCCTGCATGTACCACTGATGTACACTGAGGGTTCAGCCTTTTGAGATTATCTCAGCGCAATCCCTGCGGTTTCTGTGAAGACCCAAGGATAAGCGAGATGATTACAGAGACAAAACGGATGAATTTTAAAATCTGAGGATATCCTTTCAACATTAGCGGCGTAGATTATTAACACTGACGTACCAAATGTGATTTCTGAAAATTATATTTAGTGAGTTGTTTATCTGTAGGCAAATTCTCCTCAGTGGAGTCTTTTGATGTTCCTTAATAAGGCCTGTGGTTCACATGAACTGCCACACAATTCTTAAAACTGAAAAAAGTGCACAGTCTTGATGTTTAGTGTGGTTTTGTTTACCCGTTATATTCCCTGGAAAATGGCTTGACAATCAGCTGCGTCATCCAGAGGTCAGTGTGGGTTTATTTCAGAGGCCCATTTTCCCGCCTGTGTGGGGACAGACATGAGTCTTCAGTTCATTCACAGTTCTCTCTCTTTTCCTTTCAGTTTCTCGCTTTTTTATTTTTTGTAATTTTATTAATCATTTGGCGCAGCGAGCAGTCTTGCATCACTGACGCATTAAGTCACAGTACCTGCACAGAAAATGGTGATAAGTAAACTGACACAGCAAATAATCTCCATCAATAGATTGATTTGTACATAAACATTTTCAATTTACTGTCGCAGAGGGTAAAAGGAGGGAGTGTTCTGCTTTGTGGGCATTCACAAAGATAGCTGCAGACTCCACAGATGACTACTTGTTCTTATTATACTACTTTGTAGTCTACCTGGAGAATCTTTGTGCTTTTGGTGGCCTTGTAGTGTAGTTGTTGTGCATACAAGTCTGCAGAGAGCCTTGTACACCCACTGATGATGAAATCCATGCCCCACAGTGACCCTTTCATGTAGTGGCATAGATTAAGCAGGGACCCCTTTTGGGAATTTCTGTCAAGAATTGTTTTTTCTTTTTATTATCCACAGCAACAAATGAAATGAAATATTTGACCTTACTTGCAAATCTGTTTTTAATAGCCAGAATAGCTGTGATGCATTAGGATGCCTGGTGGTGTCTTACAATGCCAGTAGGATGTTGAATTGCTAACCCTTTGGATCCTGTTGATTGTTGGTGGGGTCTTTTTGGATCATGTTTGTTTTACGCATCCTGCAAATAACAGATTGAGATCCAGAGCATTTTGAAAGAGACAGGTTTTTTTTTTTTATTGTTTTATTTTTTTTTTTCATCAGTTATAGGCTCATCTATCCAAATCTACAAAAATTCTCATTTTGTTCATCATCCTTAATTATATTTTGGTCTGCTTCGTGTCAAAATATCACCATTAATTCATTCCGAAATAATGTATGTCTTTCTGTCTTTCTGTCTTTCAGCCCTGATGACATAGGAAGCTGCTGGTACATCCTGTTGTCTGGCTCAGTTTTCATCAAAGAATCCATGTTCCTGCCCAGAAGCAGGTAAGATCATCGGCCATTTTGAATGCTGTTTGAAGGCGTGATTTTTGGCAGTAACATGCAAGCATCCGCTTTCCTTCCAAGCCAATTTAAAATGAAGAGACAAATGTCTCTCTCACCAAGATTTGTTTCCTGTCTTATCAGCTTCTTGTTAACTTTTATTAAAATTGGCTTGTAAAAATTTTGCACAGCAGCAAATGTTTGTATGCAGTTATGCGATTTCACTAAAGAAAATTTTAACCTTATCATTGTTTCTTTGGTTTCAAAAACAGATTTTACTCATGTTTTTGGCATAACTATTTAATTTTAATTTATATCTTTTTTTTTAAATCAGTAATTTAATACAAAAAGTCATTTTAACATTTACTTTTTCCTATGCAAATTGGTTACTTCTCATGTACAAGAATGTTGCTGGTACATCGACATGACTTCTCTGCAGTTCAAGAGAAATACATTAGGTGACTAGGTCGAGAATAAAATACATGTCGTCATTAAAAATTATAAACAGTTCTCATAAAATACATTTTTACACTCCGAAATTCTCAAACTATATCACCAACACTGCAAAAAGGTGAATGTACATCTGTCCATTCCTAATACACTTATCCAAGTAAGGGTTACATAGAGGGGAAGCTAGAGCCTATCCAGCTGTCATAGGGTAAAAAGCGGGATACATAGGCATGGTTTGAAGCTGTGTAAAACCACATTATAGTAGCTTACACTGTAACACTTGTACTTTGCAAGTAGAGACACCTTGACTAAATCGTATGAATTCCTGATCATAATTAAAAGATTAGCATAAGTCATGTCCTTTTAAAGCTTTTGACCTGTATCACAGTAGGCTGAATAACCTTGGGTAGAAAGCATTATTGTCATCACCATTTTAGCATAGTTGAAAAGCTCAAGTAACACGAACCATTTCATTAGTCTTCCTCTTGGATAATTCCTGCTTTTTCTGATTTAACCATATTGCATATTATTTTAGTTTTTGAGTGAGGCTTGAAAATAATTATTTATGGCACCTTCAGAGGACTTAAGACTCATGTTCCCCTCTCACAGCAGTGTTCACCACCTCTGAAGCCAAGACTCAAATGTTAAAAAGCTGCGATTTCACAAGTGGATCTGTTACATGAAATATCCCTGTAGGCGTCTTGAAAACAATGATCTTTTTATCCATTAGGCTTGCATAACACACCTACGGCCACTCTGATCTCGAGGCCATCACTTTAGGCCGTGGAGCAGAACTGTTCCGGCTGTACAGCGGGAGTCCACTGAGGTCGTTCTTTGGGTTTGTACGAACGTGGGAGGCATTTAAAACGGAAGAGTTGATCGGAAATGTGCCAAAAAGCTAGCCCCCTCTTAAATATAACCTTTTCAGTTTTATGAAGGTGAAAGTGTGTGTGTGTGTGGGATGCCCGAAGGGGGATCTGAAGGTACTGGCAGATTAAAGTTAATGCTTGACCATAGTCACAGAGGAGAAGAAGGCCCTGAAAGTGTTTACTAAGCATATGTTGCAAAGGAGCTTGTGGAGGGAGGATCCGCTGTGCTGTGTGAGACTGCATGGGGTTGATAATTAGCTCAGATGTTCAGAATAAAGCCAACTGCTTTATTCAGGACTGTCACATTTATGTTTTCTGTGCTAAATTATGCATATGAAGCACCAACTGCACGTTGAGCGGTTTTAGTTTCTGCGAGAATGTGCTTCAGTGCCACTAGCTGAGATTCATGTGAGCAACTAGATGAAAAGAAGGCAATCTGGCAATAGTCGTATGGGAATATTACATTGTACAGAGCATGCAATATATAATACACCTGCATAAGAGGCAGCACTAAGCCTGGCACAATCATAATCTGAATGCGTGTTATAGATGTTCCGCAAAAAAAGTTTTGTCTTTTGTTGAATGATTATTGTCTTCTTTTACAAGCAACAGCTGTTCATTCACCACAGCACTGACTTTTGTAGACATGCTGGGTGTGCAGAATGCAAAAGTCTGAATTAGTTGGGTCAAACTTGACAAGCTTCTTAGAACGAAGACTTTGTGATGTCTGATTGAGCTTATGTAACAATAGAGCAGGTAAATGTCTGTAGTACTCAGAGTGAGCTTCTTTTATCATTTTACCCTCCACACTCTTCCAAGTTTAATCCAAGGGTAACATTTCCATCGGTGAGAAAGCAGAATGACTCCTAGTGTTTTGTTGGTCAACAGCATATAAAAAATGGCAAAAGGTAGGCTCAGGCTACTTTAAACAAAAACTTTCAGATGCTGGTTTTTCTTTCCTCTTGGATATCGTAAGGCCTCACTCACACAGTCCTAGACTGTGTGAGTGAGCAATCTCCTGGCAAACACAGGTACCTAAGTTTCTACAGTTTGCCTGGATGATATTGACTTGTTATCTAATAACAAAAAATTACATTCCAACTAATCGCCAACTGACTGTAAAACTAAGAAATCACAAACTGTGATCATCAGCCTCTTTTGATGCAGTATTCTCTTTGCAACAACAACAGCAACTTCACCAGCAACCACTCACCACTAGTCAGGAAATGCATCTTTCGCTAATGACTGGTGGTTACCAGGAAGGCGGCAACCAATCTGTAGGCCTGACTGAGGCTTAATGTGTTTCTCTGGGACACAGTTCTGGATGCGGCACCCAATCAAAATAAAAGGTTTGAAGGGATTGCAGCTGAGACCATTTGTTTCAGATAGTGGGCCTACATCAAGACCCAGAGTTAGACAAACATGAATTATATAAAGTTACCTACCTGACTAACACAGGTTTGTTAATCTTAGTGAAACGGCACATACACTGTGTTGAAAACAGTTATACAAAAGGAGCCAGTTCATGCCAACAATGAAGTAGAGAAAAATATGCATTGTTAAATTTACCAAGGTAATTTACTATTGCACTGGCTGATTAGATTATGGCCAACTGTCATTGGTTGTTGTAGTTTTTTATATTCATACACTAATTTCATTAATGAAATTGTTGTATTAGCCTCCTAGTATATTGTAAGCCACTTGGCTCTATTTAAAAGAAAGAACAAAAAAAGGTGTTTTGGGGGAAATGAAGCAGAACCTATTTCCTCAGTGACAATCAGGCATTTTCAAAATGACACATTCAATGGCACATTCTAAGTCAACGTTTCAAGGACTCCTGGGTCATGAAACTCACTCAGGTTTTGAATGACAGTCTGCATTTTCAGTTCAAGAATGAAAAGGAGAAGAATAAGACTTTTTCTTGACAGCGGCGTTGTGGCTGTATTCCCGTAACAGTGCTAGAGAAACTCAATCATTTAATGTGATGCAAAGCTGTAAACCTAACTGAAATCTTCCTGTTTTCCTGGTAGAAAGCGTGACTGTCATAGTTTCTGTATTAAAGCATTTGTGTGTCTTATCATCTTATTATGAACATTTCTGTTGTTTTTTGGTTTTTTTTTTTCTTTTTTTTCTTTTCTTTTCTTTTACATGGATTGTTCTTAACGGTTTTCCTATAGGGGCAAAACGCTGGGTGGTAGGAAAAGATCCAGACACACTGCCTCACCTAGTCTATAAAGAGGACAAATGGTGAAGGTAAAATGGCTCGGAGGGGAAATTGGTTGTGGCACGAGTAACTGAATGGAGTCCAGTGGGACTTCCTGAAGCTTTTAAAGATGTGGTGGAATTGGGTTTCAGACAGGCCCTACCCAGAAATGGCTGTTCATATCTACACTAGCAGCAAGGTTGAAAACCTGATACGTCTCCATCATTCTCTCAGTGCTTCTCTTGCTCTCTTACTGCCGGTAGCTGTAGTGACATCTGATCCAGGGGGGAGATGAATGACTCAGTCATTAATCGTAGAAGCTGGAACTGTATGCCGTAAACCCAAAATCAAATATCACCTAAATAGATACATGTTTAGTCATGGTACGCTGAAGGCTGACTTTAGCATACCGTGACCAAAGTGCACTACTGGTGATTTAGTCAGTTTTAAAAGTGACAGTCAGCCTTGTATAATTTGTTATGATTCTGCAGAGATTGTAACTCTTATTTCATGAAAAAATGTATTGGCATTTATAGAGTACTTCTTGAGCCTTGGTGACCACCCGGAGCTTTAAACCGAGTCCAGCTTGTGTTATGTTCAGTGTTTCTATCGTAGAAACTCACACAATGCATTGAGGCAGTTTGGGATACAGTATCCTCTGGCCTAAGGAGGTTTTAGACCACCAACTTTCCAATTAATGGACATCCTCAAAAACAGGACAGAGGAAAAAGCAGCATTTATAATTCAAGCGTGTGCTCAGGGGGTGATCTGCTAAAACTTGGCTTGTATCTACCAATATAGTGTTTTTACATGATGTAAGACGGTTATACAAAAAGCACTCATTTTATCGCAGAGCATCATGTACAAAATGTTGGTATGTTATTGTGTTACTATTTTTAGCATCTTTTTACTAAATTCAGAACACCGAGTGGTCATTATAAGTTAGCACCCAGGTAGACTGCTTCCTCTGACTTCAAGCAGGCTGAGTAGTGAAGACTGGTCTTGCTGAGATTAAATCTAGGGAATGTTTCCTTTTTAATATTGCAGAGAAAGTCCTGACAGAGGGACAGGAAGGCATTTCAGTTTAACTGACTGTTTACTTGTTTACTTTCATTTTTAGTTCCCACTTATTTATTTTTTACACACCGTCCGTTTAGGTTGAGATACCAAAGCTACTTGGCTCGGGTTATAAGATAATGGTTTGATTAGAAATCTACACTTTCACGTTGTTAGCCACATGCAGGTTACCAGGGTGATGACTACATTGCAGATTTAAAATGTGCTTTCAGTCCATGACTGATGAGATCAGATGATAACTGCCTACCGAGCCTGTTAGCAGCCACAGGATGGTGCTTCCAAGTGAGATCTATGGAAGTGATTACAACTGATAATGACCATTTAATGGGATGAAAACATTTGGAACGGGTGATCTGTTGTGACCGTTGTCTACCACTATATCACTCTGCACAGAATAAAACACTTTTTTTTTTTTTGTAGCTGCCATTTTTCAGATGTTACACATCTATTGGTCGGGCCATTATTGAGATGGTTGTGTTTTAAGCGAGTGTCTTTAAGAGCTTTTTGAGAGCTTTTCAACTACTGAGCTGTTAATGGTTTCAGGGATGAATTTTCCTTCAGAAGGTTTTCCAGTGTAGGTGTGTTCCTTAAATTAGATGTACCAAATCTGCAACTTTCAAATGTTAACAACAGGCTAAAGACGAGGATTTGCACAATCATTATTTTCACATGTACTCTGCATTCAACACTAAACTATTTTTAGCCATAGTTTCTAGTAACTGCATGGAACTGTGGACTTCCACCCTGAAACACCCTTTAGTAAACCCAGACCGATTTTACTTCCCTTCCTCCACGGTGCTGTGTGCATTCATTTTCAATATACTGCTATCAAAGCTTCTTTCGTTCATCCACCTCCAAACTGTTTTCTCATCATCAGTCACTCCTTACACTGGGTAAACCAAAACCACAACTCTTAACATAATCATCCCATATGGGAAAATTGGGTTTTTTGGTAACAGGAATGTTTGCATCATCACATCTTGTGAACTGCTGGGAAAAAAAGGCCGGTACCGATAAGACTGTTTCTTGACAGGCAGACTCATCTGTGACTGTAGATGACAAACTAATCCAGTGACGATTTATTCTCTTGTTGCACAATACAGATCTTTCTCAACGCTTCTGATATTCATTTCCATTCTGTGGAACAGTTGCTGGCTGAACAGGAGATTTTTTTGTTTGTTTTTTTTTTTTTTTTTTATTAATCCATTTCATGACTAAAAATGGTTACTGTGCTTGTGCATCTCATTATTTTTTAATTTTAATTGAAATATTAGGTGCTCATCCATCTGGTATGATTTTAATGGTGGTTGTTGTTGACAACCAAGTAAGTCTTGTTTTCTCATTTTAGAGCAATAGTATGTTTAAAAATAAACATTTCTAGGTCCTGCCAGCGACAGGCCACAGACTGTGAAACAGTACTGTTGGTTTGTTTTGACATGAAATTTTGACTTTGTGCTGAATATTTTTTGTCCTCAGTTTATTCTTTTCTTTTTTTAAGGGGATGCTCTTAGATACAACTCACACAGTCATGTGAACAGGACTACTCCACAAAATAACACTTATTATATCATCGGGGTTATCTTGCCTTTGGCTTGGAGGTTTAATTTTTCATTGTTTTATTTTTTTTTTCCAAATTGAAAGTCTGCTCTAAATCCAGGGACATGTAGTCTGACTATTAACCTGGCACGAATCATGCAATAAATAAATAAAACCCCATCAAGCTGCACCATGGAAAGTTTAGATCTATAAATTGAAAACATCTCCCCATATGCTGGGTCCTCCTTTTCCTCAAATTTCTAAGCTGCATTAAAAAAAAAAAAGAGTTGGGTTGGGTAAACATCATTTCCAGCAGGAAATGACGTTTACTCAACAACCCTCAGGTTAAACATTGATCACTTGCTATGAAGTCTTTGTGCTACCAGAATGTTTGTTGTTATCTTGCTAGTGAAGGTGTGTGTGTGTGTGTGTGTGTGTGTGTGTGTGTGTGTGTGTGTGGGGTGGGGTGGGGATATGTGTATTTCTAGCATATTGATACTACAGAACACCCAAGGTTAGGGATGGGGATTGATAAGAATTAGCAATTCCGATTCCATTATCAGTATCACTTATCAATTCAATTCCCTTATTGATTCTCATTAGCTCCACTTTGAGAGTCACCACCATCTCTAAGCTGCTTATGAAAGTCATTACATTCATGTAAATTGATTTCATGCTGAGTTGTCAAATGTTTGTGCATGTTGGAGGTATTTCCCCTCTTTGTTGTGATCACCATTGGGGTCATTACTGAAAAAAGTAATTATTACACATATTACACAGAACACTTTTCTTAAAAGTAACGCAGTGCGTTACTTAATTACACCCGGGAGAAAGACATTTGTTACACAACTCGTTAAGTTACTTTGATGTTACGGTCTCATAATTACCAGTTAAGAATATAAACCTCCAGCCCCACACACCAACACAAATCCCTATCCTAATGAAGACACATGCGATCTATCTCTTAGTATTTATGTATGAACACAAAGCCGACAACACAAATAAAAGATGGAAACCAGCACAAGGAGACTTTAAAGCGGTCGTCACGATGATTCTAATGTAGAAACATGAAAAGATAGAAAATCAGACTACAGCCTGACTGCTCATCAGTTTGATACCTGTTGAAGTTCAGCAGCGGCTTCACCGCAAATGACTGCTCACTTTATCACAGTGATGGGCTGGGGTCAGCATTTACTCAAATTCAACACCACTCTGGGCTCTTGGCTAGCTTAGCAATAGCGTTCTGTCTGTGCCAGTGCTTGCAAAGAGCCGAAGTTGCGTTAACGGTATGATGCAGTTGTTCCGTCCTGGAGCAGTATCCATCGTGCTCCCAATCTTTGTGCAGTAAAATACAAGTAATGTCCATATCCACGCTGTAAACTGCACCACTGTTTTCCTCCTCCAATTCAGCTGATCGTAGCGAGAGTGCAAGAACTGACCAAGGAACTGGACTACTCGGAACTGGTTCTTGATTCCCATCCCTACCCACGGTTAATCCCGAATTCATCTGAATAAGATGAAATCCTGCTTTATAGTAGTCTCAGGTCCTGTGATTGTAAACCAGGACCATATTATCAGCCCTCCTCCTCCATGCTCAACAGTTGGTATGAGTTTTTTGTCCTGCCACATTTAGTTTTTCCCATACATGGCGCTGACCAAACATCTCCGCTTTGGTTTCATCTATCCAGTCGACCAAACCTAAGCTGTGCTACTTTTTTAAGAGGGACAAATATTTCTCCTGCCCTTCCGTATATACCATATAAACCATTATAATGTTTTTTTGTTTGTGGTGGTTTGTTGGTTTGTTTTGTTTGTTTTGTTTTGTTTTTTGTACTGTCATGGATTTTAACATGCTAACACAGGGCTGTAGTTTGAGATGTAATTCTTGGGTCTTTTGTGTATTCTCTAAGCATTGCATGGTCTTGCCTCGGGATGAGCTCTGGAGTTATTGCAGGTTATATGTAAGCTAAGGAAAATTTAAATTGCATGACACTGAACATATTTCCAGTTCTTTATTGGAAATGCCAGCTTTAGGTGTTAAAATTTTAAATGCGATGATGCCGCTCATCTGAAAACACAGTGAAATGATCATTCCAGCTTAAAGCTGGGGAAAAATGTTAAAAATAATGTTTAGAAGCTAGCAATCAAGCTTTTGAACCACAGGACACAACTAGACATTGAGGCAACTTGTGAGTTGGTCTTATATTTTTCATGTCTAAAATAAATCTAAGCACTGTAATTAGAATATTTGAGTTCACTTGACTTACTTCCTTGAGTTACTTCTACAAGCAGTGTACGTTGCGCTGTTTACACGTACACACGGGAACATACAGTCCAGCCTGTCACTCACTCGTGCTTTGTAACAGGAAGTGAGTCGTACGCTGGAATGCGGCCGTATTCAGCTCACCACATTACACAGAGCGAGGGAGAGAGACAGACAGACAGAGAGAGAAAGGGGGCAGGGCCATTGGACAGAAGCTGATCTACACTTTGTGAGCCACACGCTCCCATTCTCATACACAAATCTCCGACAGCAGTGCCGGTTTGTGCACAGGACAATATGCCGCAGTTACACCGACGTCTCGGGACTTGGAACGCGTTTGTTTGGCTTTCTCTGAACTAACAAGAAGGGATATTTTAGAAGGAGGGGTTCATCTTATCAGGTGGCTGTGTCACTCTAGGAGCAGATTGGCGTGTCGGGGGTGAGTCATCAAAGTACAGCTACATGTAACTCTTACCTAGAAACACATGAGCGTACGGCTTACTGAAGTTCTGCCTAGAAACTCCTTTGTTTTTGGTTGTAATTTAAAAATCTGACTCTTCTCCAAGCCGGGAGCTGGTTGCAGTAAAACCTTCAAGTCTGGAATGTGAAGTATGACTTTGATGTTATTTTGGATTTGTCAGTGTGAGGAGTGTGCTGCCAGCAAAAGGGGTGTGTGCTCTTTTGGGGTATATAGAGGAGGGGGTTAGACACAACTTTTGGCAACTTTGAAACCAAAACAAAGATGGAGCCCCTGCTGTGGTGAGAACATGTTAGAAATGAGTGATAGATTCAGTGATGACTGATGAATGTGTTTGGAAAAGTTGCGAGCGGCTAGCGTAGTCGCTCTTTCTCTACACTCGTGTCTCCGGTGCCCTTTTCTCTTTGCCTTTTACAATGTCAGTGAAGCTGTATTTTGGGAAGCAAAAGTCACGAGTCAGTAACACATTCTTGGATGCGTTGTCAGCGCCTATTTCAGATGTGCCGGGGCAAAGGTTTGGAATATGCATGTGGTGTGGACCACGCTGTTACTCCAAGGAATTCTGTTTATCTTTGCAAGGTGAGGTTGGATCATCAAACTCGGCTCTGACAGGATGTTGGTAAAGGCTTCAAAGCCTGGATGCGGTTTTCATTCACTTTAGCAGTTGTAGCCAAAGATCCATCTGACCTCCCACTCCCTCCTTCTCTGTGCTGGGTCAGAAGTCTTGCATATCTGAGGAGTTTAATCTTTGTCCTCCTCAAGGGTCTGGTGGGTTAAAAAAGCCAGTGTGCCCTCTTACCACTTACTCACTTAAACAGCTTAAAAGAGTGAGGAGACCCCCCCCCCCCCCCCCCCCCCTATCCCTTGCTCCCTTCAGCTCAGACCAGGGGTACAGATTAAGGGTTGCGTTGGTTCACACAGGCAGCAGAGTGGATCCAAGGCTAAGGCGGTGGGCTGCCGGGCTGGTAGAATGAGAAGCTGGTGATGCATGTGGAATGACATTCCAGACGCCCAGGCTTGTTGTATAACGGAGGGGAATGCAAGGCTGCCGAGGCAGGGGAGATGTCAGACAGTCGACTGAGAGCTTCAGGGTTTAATTTGAAGTTGAGATGTTGGCTGCCTGTCAAATGACAGAATAGAAGCAAAACTGGGGATGTTCTCTTCACCATCAATTTCTTTTTCTTTGTTTTGTTTTGTTTCACATAGACTTCACTTGTAGTAAAATTCTTGGCTGATGTGGTTTTGAAATAACAATATTTGCTTATATGGTTTTCATCATTCCTTCTTTTGGGCAATGAATTTTTAACTTGAACTTTACATGAACATATCTCTCAGGTATATTAAAACCCACCAAGGGTGTTCATTTTTTGTACTGGAAGGTTGACCGGGGATGGCTTTTACGGTGTTTTCAGTATCATTCAGCTCTCCACACTCACTGTCTTCATTAAAAATAAATAACTAAACTATTTCGAAGTCTCTTAGGAGGTAATATCTTGCTTATTGAAGAAGCTTTATGCTTTGTGAGAATGTAAATGACTGAATTTCAATATGTGTTATTAATCATATGTGTCACAAAATAGGACATCATTTGCTATAGATGCATTCTCACACTTATTTGCTATGAATTCACTGTGAGACACATTTGGACTGCACACAGACATTGTTCTAGGAAGCTGGTTTAAAGACCTCTTGATGTCTTATCCAACGGGCATTTGTTGGATTCACCTCTGTTGGGTCTAAAGAAGTTGAGAACTGCAGTGCATGCATAAAGATGGGCCATGGTAAGCTCTGAAAAGACAGAACAGGTTCAGACAGTAAACCAGGTTCCAGCTTTTACCTTTGTTACATGAGACGGATGGAAGGAAATGGGAGCGATTTCTTTCATTTGAGTAGTAAGTGTATTTTTGCAGAGCTTGCCTGAGGATTAAAGTACTGTTAATGTGGCACTTGATTAAATATGTTTTTTGTTTTTAATTTGAATGGCATACTTTGAGTGACATGAGTGGTTTGAAATAAATTACTTTTTTCAAGTTAAAAACAAAATTTGTAAGCTGCCAAATTAACAAAAAAAGGGGGAAACAGCAAAATTTTCAACTGTTCAAAAACAAAAGAAATGCATTGTCTTTATTTTTTGTCCTGTATTTTTCACAGCTTAACTTGAATTTTTTCTTAAAGAAACAATAAATTCAAGCAAAATAAAAAGGTGATGGAAATATAAAAGGTTATAGAGTTACACAGTAAGTGTAGCAATATTTTGGTACTTTTACCAGTGATCATCTTTTCTTTGTGCTGTGCTATGAATACTTGCTCAAGCATCTGGCACCTTTCCTATCTTTTTTTTCCTTCCCTTTTTTTAATTCCTTTATCTGGTTTTGTAGGTTCATCAGCCAACACACACACACACACTGTAGTTCTCTGGAAAGAAAAAAACAACCTTACGTTAACTTGTGGCCCTGAATTCCTCGTTGATGAATAATTCATACAAAGTAGTGTGTGCCTAGACCTCTGCCTCTTTAGTTATAGCTAATAAAAATGGAATATTTGCATGGGTAGGCTGTGCTGCGTGGCAGTGTTGATTGCTGGAGAGTTGCTTACATCCCGGTCCACCTAAGCATTAGCTAAGACAATCAGTGTTTGCTCTGAATGCATTATTTGTTTTCTAATTTACATTACCCTCTTGGCAGACCCTCTACTTAATATTTGCTCAGCACTAGTCATAGGGCACTGGAGGCTTTAATCCCCAAACAAGACACTTTTGTTAGAAAACACACTCCTACCCCCACACACTCAACTTCTATAATCCCTTCTTTAATATTGCACACTGCCAGTGGCCCTCGCCTCCTGCAAAATGGAGGAATGGATTACTAATGTCAGGAATGCAACGGAGGAACATGATTGAACATGTCACGTTACCGTTTGTATTTTGGTGGCCTAACGTGTTTTGTGATGCTCATTGGGTGGATTCGCTATCGCTTTTCCACTGTAGCATGAGTCGAAGGAGGCTGAACAGGATCAGAGCTGGTGCCAACTCAAACGTCCCTAAAACCAGATCAAAAGCACTTGTTCGTTTCTCTGAAGCCGCTGCCCAGCTGACAAATCATCTTTGGTGGAAGGAAGTTCCAAAAAAAAAAAAAAAAATCACAGCATTTGTCTTGCGAGAACATGAGCGAAAATACTGAGTAAGCTGTCCTTACAGTGGCTCTGTTTGGCCCTGCGGTGGAATTCAGGCTTGTGTATTTCAGGGATACGAGCAGAGTTAGTAGGCATTAAACAGAAGCTCAGGCAAAGCAAACAGCGACAATCAGCATTAACCCCTTCGCTGCCTTTGCTCACCAAGCCTGTGTGGCCCGGCCAGTCACTCATGCTGCCTTTGATTTCAGTTTGTGCTTCTTAGCAAAACTTTACTGTGGAGTTGTGTGAATTATAAAGTCGACAAATAGCTCAAGTAAAATTTGCAGCTCTGGCAGAGAAACAACAGAACAGCTGACAGGAGGAAAAAAACACAAAGAAAAGAGAAAAAAGTCAACAAAAGGAAGTAGAAAGGGAAAAGCAAAGCCAGCTAAATCAACTCCTAGAAAACAAAAGCATCACAAAAATCATTACTCGCTCTCTCAAACTGATAGGTAGAGGATAACCAGGTTTTTGTATTCCCCGACTTGACCAAGCTACACCCACAACATGAAGCCACAAGCCCAAAGCTCTAAAGCATTTAGGCCATGCTGCGCTGGAGGTCTGCTCCTGTCGGGAATGATTGATGCAGGCTGGCACGTCCATAGGCTCACACCACTACCGCTGCTCACTTCATCTGTGGGTGCTGAGGAGAACTTGAACACCTGGAATTACTCAGTTTGTGTCAGTCGCAGAGTGAGGTTTGAGTAGATGGCAGGTTGCCCGAACAGAGCAAGTCACATTGACTACCACTGTTATTAATTAACCTGCCCAGAGATTTTTTTTCTTTTTTCCAAGAAATAGTTTAGACATTGAAATGTTAAGAACTTGTGAAAACTTCCCAGAGCCTAACAGTGGGCTTAAATTATTTAATCAACAGTCTGAAACCACATGCATTTGAATCACTGTCAGTTATAGAAGCAATAAGCAGCTTATCCTCATACACTTTATGATTAGCAAAATGACCCCAGATATTTGCAGGAGTTTTAAAATGGTGTAAAATGCCCAGTGTGTTGGGTTAAAGAGGTTTTCACATTTTTACAACAGCTGACTTATTGAAACCACTGAAATTGTAATTCCAATTTTTCCATCTGAATTTGTCCTGTAACGTGTATAAACGTGCACACACCAAAGGTTTTGTGTTTTTATAAATAATTTGTCCTTAAAAAACACACTGTGGTCGAAGTCGACATAGAGCGCTGATGAGTTTTTCCGGATGTTTCTAAAGAAGAAAACTGAGAATTTGAGTTCATTCAATTCTCACGAGAAGGCAGCAGCAGGGAGAATTTCATGGTTTGATCCAGGAGCTGAAGATGTATCGCGACTGCTTTTTTTTTTTTTTTTTTTTTTTTTTTTTTAAACACATATTTCAGGATGTCAGTGGGGCAGGCTGAGCTCTTGAGGAGACAGAATAATAATTTCAGAAACCGAATAACCCAGAGCAGCATTTGGCTGTTTGTCAGGGGGAAGATGGTATTATTTTATATCACTGTGTATTCAGCGCTGAGGTGCGTTTTGAGCTTCAATAGCCAAATTTAGTGAAAAGATCGAACTTGGTTTGAAAAACATAAATGCCGTAAGTTCGTCCAATGTAATTATGTGCTCGGTGTGAACGGCTGCAACGTGAATCAGAAAAATATTTTTGAAGCACAGATTATTTGCATGGCTTTTATGTGTCCAGTGTGTAAAGGCCTTATGAAAACAAAAAGTCACACTAAAGAAGCTACATGTAGGATTTGTTTAAAAAATAAAACAATGAATTGACAATTAGAACTTATTTCGGATTGAATTTTCTATGGACTGTTTGCTCCATTTACCATTTCAGGAAAAAATGTTAGTTTCCAAACCTACCTAGAAATGCATTTCATACTACAAAACCTCATCTCCTAAAGCTCAACAGTGCAAAACGGGTCAAACCTGGAACATAATCTCGACGTGCAATCTTTTTATTTGGAGTCACTTGAGTTTATCTTAAAACACAGTGATGTGGATCACATTCAGAACCAAGAGATGTTTAAAAATAACAAACAAGGGAGCCCTTGTCTCTACATTGAGGTCTGATTCTGGACAAAGGCGGCATTCTTTCCCAAAGCCACAACTTGGATCTCTTCATGCTCAGTTTCCACTGCAGCTCGTCGTCTTCGAGACCTTTTAGTCTCTGCTGCTGCCCCCCCCCCCCCCCCCCCCCCCCCCCCCCCCCCCCAGTTTCCCCTCATTAGGAGGGAAGCATACTGTACAAATTGTGACGTAGCGAGAGTGGACTTTTCCAGAGGTGGGTGGTTCCCTTCTGATGGGTCATGGCTGAAAAGAAGTGTTCATTCATTGCTGCTCTATCCAACATTATATAGGGATATTCCATACTGCATATTTAAAATGCTGCACAAGGAGTTACCTGTAGGTTAGGACTTATATTTAAGAGTTTTCAGCTGCCTATGTACAGCTTGAATAAGACTGAGTTCTGCTGGCTTTAGATAAAGATATAATATTTCTCTTTTCCCTCCTTTCTCTAGTTTTGGGAAGCGATCAGCTGGCAGCCTTCGACGTGGATGTGAGTGCATCGTCCTGGAACCATCAGAGATGATTGTGGTGAGTTCTATTTCTCAGACTTTTAGCACACTCATGTCAAAAGCATTACTTTATGCATGCACACCAACACACCACCTAACAAGCACAAATTGGAAGTAGCAATTACGACTTTTTTTCTTTGTAAGAAATACATAGAAATGCATAGAAATTGAGAAAAATAACACGTACCAACAGAGAGAACTGACAAATGATAATTTTGTATACCTTACAAGCTGAAACCGCACATCCAGATTGTAGTTCTTTAAACCTACAAAATATTAAAATCGTCACCCTTTAGTTACTGCCTCTAAGGTCAGACTTTGGTTGTTTTCTAATCCATCCACCTCATTTCTGATGTAATGTAAGTTATTCAAACATCAATACAAAGGGGGTACAGACAGGTGGGGTTTTTCTTTAGTTCACCTTAATGTATAGGATACAAAAAGAAACATTATGGTAATCATTGATTTTGTAATTCTGTCAATCTGTGAAACAGCTGGACTCCATGTCGATCACCAAAAATCTACAGCAGAGTGTCGCTGATTTAGTTTATTTATTTATTTTTTATCGGATTGTTTTAAGTGCCTTTTATGACATTTCTCTACAGCTGTCTGTGACAGCTGTATATGCAGTATATTACGTGTGGCTAGCATGTGGTGCTAATTTTCAAAACTGTTGCAAGGCTCCATGATTTGCCATTGCTGTAAAATATTTTTTTTAAACAAACGAACAAAAAAAGCCACATGCAACCTCAGACCCGTCTTACATCTTCAACTGGATTGATGCCAGGTCTCTCTTGGAAATGAGATTTAAATCTGAATGAGATTTTTACCTAGATAAATAAAAGATTAATACAAAAACTGAGCATGCTGCCTGTCCTGTGGTTCAATGCGGGGTGTATTTAAGAGCATGTGTAATAAGGACGTGGATATCAGTTATATGCTAGTTGGCCTTATGTTAAAGCAAAGAAGAAAAAAAAAAAGGTAGCATGACTATCTCCAACAGATAAGAACACCAGTGTGCTTTGCTTTCACAAAATTTGGAAATGACTGGTCCACATAATGCAGAGAATCAGAAAGTTTGTGACCTTCTTCAATAATCAAGTAAACACCTTTTTTTCATTTGTTTTGAAAGAGGAACATGTGGGGAGAAGGAACTGAAACTAGAGAAATAAATCAGAGGGCACATGTAAAACATGGTTAATGCTATCAAGATATTAGTCAAATTGAGCGTTGTGTTGAGGGGTAAGGAACAGTGCAGTGCAGCTAATTTGCCGACCTGTGGCAATTAAAACATAATGTTCATCCACTAAAATGATTGGTTGCTTCATGGCACCGTTTGCCCCACCTTATAATAACACAGAAACACACCCTCAACTGCCATTTCTAGCAGCGCATATCCACCCTGTTCTATCATTGCCGTAAAATAAAAAACATAACACACATAATAACAACCAGTTTGCACTGCTGTAGTCACAGCACTGTTCATTCACTGTAATTGCCTCTTCTCTGTGAGTGTGCTGTGTAGATGGGTGGGTGGAGGGGGCTTGTGATAACTGAGCTTCTATCATATAAACACACACTCCTTAATAATACCTCCCTCTGTTCTTCTTGCTGCAGACACTTTGTAGCCTTTTACCTCTTATGCTGCTACAGTTGCTAGCTTGCCCTGTAATTACTGAACAGGGGCTCTTATGCTGCCGAGGAAGTGATGCACGCGGATGAACCTCGCTGCTACATGTTAAGAGTGTACAGAGATATGCAGACGTGCCGTTATAAACATAAGCAAAGCTGCTCACGTGTCTGTGCTGCACACGCGTACACTCCGAGATTTGCAATTAGACACACAATCACACTTACGCTCTCGCTCGCACACAGCTCCGTTGCCGTTGTCATGGCAGCAGTTGGTAAGGCAGAGAGAGATTTTAGTGGTGTAATCCCAAAGGCTGAGTGCTGTGAAATGTGAAGCCGCAGTGAAAGTAGCGAGCGAAGGGAGGGAAGGGAAGGAATGGGCCAAAAATGTAAAGTCAGATATGTCATTCCATCATGGCACAAAGCCGTGTGGCACCAGAGCACCGTTTAAGTAGTCTAAAACCAAAAAAGCGTCACAAAATTTTACCGCTTGAATATAGCGATGGCTTAGTTAAAGTGGCATACTGTGCCAGTTTCCACATGGAAAATGTTTTTCTTCCTCCCAGTTCATTAAAAATGGAAACATGGATTTTTATCTTTTTTGAACTTGTAATTTCATTGTGGTTAATATGTCTAGCAGAGACTGAGAGAGTTGAGCGTCTCTATTTCCAACTCTGCCAGGCTCCATCTCTGTTTATCTCTACCTGTCAATCAGTTTACTCCCCATCGCTTTTCGCTCCTTAGCTCACTCCTTCCATCCAAATTCCTCGCTCAGCCCTCTGTTTCTTTCTCTCTGTCTCTCCTTTTGTTTTGTGAGCACCCTTTTGACGTAGGTGTGCATCGTACAGCCCACACACGCTTCTATTTTTACGCAATGAGAGGGGCGGTAGGAAGGGAGGTGGGGGATTCGAGAGGGGGCGTCAATGAAGACGAAGACTGTCACTCCCCTCATCTCCGTCTCCCTCCCTTTCTATCATTTCCAGGTGGACTATATGGATGAAAATGAGGAGTACTTTCAGCGACAAGCCTCGCACAGACAGTCCCGTCGGCGCTTTCGGAAGATCAACCAGAAAGGGGAGAGACAAACAATCATCGACACCGTGGATCCGTACCCTACAGGAAAGCCACCCATAGCCCGCGGGTACCACACGGTGAGTTGCATCCTGCGCTACAGTTTTGTTGTTGTTTACCCTCGCTGTGGCGGATCGCTGCGTGCTCCGGAGGCGGCATCAGCGTTGCTCTATCACTGTGTTATGCTCTGTTTGTGTGTCGAGCTCCTTCTTCCAAACCTGTTGTGTGTTTCTGCTTCGGATACTAGCTGAAAATTGGTGTGTTCACTCTGTTTGGTGCCCTTTGCTGACCCTTGGTTGTAGCTGGGTGTACTGTGATGTCTTATTTCCTGGAGAAAGTTGCTCTTGTCTTCATTGAGTGCACTTCAGGCTTGTTTTTTAGTCTCCCTCTACTCCTTGTGGAGTTTAATTATTTTAACCTTTCTTGGTAAAATAGAATAGAGTGGCTGCAATGTTTTGTGTGATGTTTACAGCTCTTTCTGGCTTTTGTCTGTTCCTCAGTCCTCTCTTGATAAACGCTTCTGTAGTTTGGTTTTTTTGAGCATCACAGTTTATCTGTGCTGTACCTGTCGTCTTCAGACTGTTTGTCTGTGCTGTCACACATCATATATTTTGTGCACATTGATAACTTATAAAAGGTTTGGTTTCCAGGTAAAATCCACATTTCACATCAATAATTTTAAGTTGTCGTGTTTGCTGGTGAATCTAAGCATCATTATAGTTTGTAAAGCATCATGAGCTGTTAACCACTTTTTGGACCTTGTTGAAACAAGCTGAACAAAAAACATTGGAGATACTTTACTGAAGAGGGAACTAAATGAGTTTTACATTTTGAGGCTACAGTTTGGAATAAAAAAATTGAAATTAGTGGTAAACTAGCAGTTCAAGGCTAACTGCTACAAGCATAAAACACCTGAATCTCAGAGCAAACGTTAGCGGTTGAGTCAGTGGCTATGCCTCTGTTACACTCTCACTATGGAAAAGAGTGGCAGGAGACTTTAAAACACCGATGTGATACAATGTTGTTCCCTTTGAAATATTTGCTTGAGAGATGGACACCAGGTCTGTTACTGCTCACAATTGGTGACCGTCCTCAAAGCGACTTTGGTCCATCAAGATACAGATAAGATCCCATCAGCCTGCTTGTCAGTCTATTAGTTTGTGATTGAAAAGGGTAAAGCTGGCAATTCCAGTCTGTTTATGATAATATGGCAATTAACTGTGTGACAAACTGGTGAAGATCACAAATCTGTTGCTTATTACATAGACTATACAAGCAATAGTACTGGGCCGCCTACACAATATAGCCACAGGAGCTGCTTGATCATGGAGACCCACTCCATGAAGCTCACTGATGTTAATGCCAGAGAAGGTTTGAAGCTCTGCAGGCAGTGTAGCTGGGATAGGTTTCTACCCTTCATCAATCAATTTTGCTTCCTGTGACCTGCATGAAGTTTCAAATGTTACCATTTTGCATTGTACTTGCCCTTTAATATTTTTCCACACAATATAAATTTTCCAGCACATTTGGTGGTGCACAGAACGGCTGTTCATGATAAAAACATTGAGATCGTTTTCTTAGTTATTGCACTGTACAAGGAGAGAAAATGGAAGACTACATGCTAAACAGAAGGGCTTGTTTCAAAATACACATTTTCTTCCATTGCTATTGCTAATTGCTTAATACATGAAGTCCTCAGACAGTGGAAAAATTATATTAATTAAATACTGCAGAACAAATTGGCAAACTGTGGAGCTAGCAGAACAGTTTACATGATGCAGTTTGAAAATTGAAGGAGAAATGTTGTTTGCAACGCTGACTTTTTGAAGAAGTCTGATCTAATTACTGTACCATATAGTATTGAATTTACCCATCTGAGGAGATTTGACAGCAGAGGAGTAAGTTTGCCCATTGTGTTGCACCATGCCTTCTCCCCTTCATGCTTTCTTTCCCTGGGAATAGGAAGTGAAGCATTTTCACACTAATGATGCAAATACCCAGCATGCAGTTGCTGCACACAGTTTTTCCTGTTCTGCACAATTTCACTGCATTCCCTTCATTCCTGACACTCCCCTGGGCGTTCTGTCAGTGTACCAGTTTTTTTTTTTTTTAACTTGTATTGCTGTGAAACAATCGAGCTCCAAATGGGAAAATGCGGCAAAAGTCGTCTTCTTCCTGCCTCCATCCAGCCCCACCCAGTATCCTAAATATAGACGCGCAGTGTTTTTGATTCAAAAGACTGCACTGAACTTTCTCATGGCCCGACGTCTCCTGTCACATACCCAACTCTGCTCACTCTAGTACCGCTCCTGTGGGAAGGATGGACCGGGTGCTATGGCAACCAGCAGTCCCAGATGGGCTGTGCTCGAGTGCACTTAGAAGTACAGTAGGGAAGGGAGCTAAGTTAACAAGAGTGCAGCATGCTGCCGCTGCTGCTGCTGCTGACAGAGGGGTGGAGGGGTGTGGAGTGACAGAGAAGCTGAATCTGGGCGGATGCTAAGCTGACATAGCGAGCTAATCTCCAGAATTTAGAATGCCAGACACCGCTCAGATTTTCCTCTCTCCTTCCCCGAGGCGTTTTTAAGAGGTGAGAAATGCACTGAGGAAAAACTTGGGATTGAAGACAGGATATCGCTCCAGCAGGCAAGGTTTTTTTTTTTTCTTCATTCAGCTTAGTCACTGCTATGAAGGCAAATATGGAACCAAGTACGAAAACCTCAGAAGGTAAACTGCTCCTAGGAGAAGAATGAAAACTAATCTGTTGATTGCTGAGCTGATTCTGCTTATACTTGATAAGTTAACTGACTTATTTTTCTGTAGGTTTGTTCATAAATTGTAAAACTGAAGGTAGCCTAATGTGGCTTTAAACTGCCCGTTTGTCTCACCACCAGTTCATAAACTAAGTTGTAAAACAGCCAAATTGATTAGTCCCTTACATTTGAACATTGGTGATTAGCCATTTTTCACAGTATTTGACTTTGTAAACTCTTATCTATAAAGCTTTAATGGTTTGTCAAACAAGAAATTACCTTAATTGGAATATTTTGATAACTCATGAGTCGCTTATTCTGTTCTTATGCAATGGTTCCAAACATTGTTAGTCATAGCTTTTCCAGTGTGAAGACTATGATTATGAGCTGCCCATCAGTCTACGCCTTCACAATTCACCAGAATCGCTCCTTTTCCTAGGGTATTGGTCAGATTTTAGTGAAACAAGATTAATTCATGTTTATATGAATGTTTGAGCCTCTCTGACTTCTCAGTGGATTTTAATTCTCATTAGTTTGTGCAATACAACCAACCAATAACAACAAAAATTATCACTTTCTTTCTGTTTTTCACACATTACAATTATATGTGAACAGTGACGGATCGTGGGCCAGATGAGCTGCTATGTCATTGATGTGCTGCGTTTGTGGGTTTTTTTTTTTTTTTTTTGGAAGTACTTGAAAATGTCATCTTGAGAGTTGATGAATTTTTAGCATTTGATAAAAAAGTTTTGGTTCATTGGCAAAAAATTATCAGAAGGAACAAATTTAGAAGTCCGTTCACATTGCCCGTTCGCTCTCCTCACATCATTTGTGTTTTGTAAACTTTATCATTAATCTCTATTTTCGTATTTCAACGTGCATGATGGGATGTCCTGTGCCAATCCCAGCCACTCTCCTTGGTGCTGCATTAGATCCTGAAATGGCTAATACTTTCCCAGTAGGATAAGTATCCTTCGTTATTAGTGACAGATTGGCTTGTTCCCAGTCTTTACACTGACAAACGAAGGTGTGTTCCCGCTGAAAGCGTCAAATCATCTAGTCTATGAAAAATCAGGCATTCTGGCCCTTGTTTGTACATTTTTCCCAGTGTTGCACAGTGTTCGACAGAATGAAGTGGATTTCATAGTCCTGTTCAAGTCCAGAGGGAAAGGATAACTATGGCAGGAGCAGCCAGTCCTAACATTCAGTTTCTATGAAATCTGGAGAATTTTTATTTTTAATTATCAACCCATTAAATTTTTGCTTAAGTTTTTTTTTTCTATGATCAAGGAAACGCCACATATGCTGCAAAGTGGTAACTGATTCCTGTATTTATGTTACATGAGCCCCTGCATCCTCTTGTTTCAGCCATTTACCTGGTACATTAATTAAATCTGTGAGCGTTTAGTGCTCAGGCCTCAGAATGATGAGTAGGATCTGGCCACAGGTCACACAGTGTCTGCAGACAGAATCTGTGTGAGCTTCTCTGACCCCTTTACAACAACCTGGACATTCCACTGTAAGTTAGAGTGCCGGCTTCATAGCTAAAATATAAAAGTAATGCTAACCCTGTAGTGGAACTCCCAGTGGGAGAGCTGACACTTCCATACAGACCCCACTCTCCCCCACAGTCTGAAGTAGGGCTATCATCTGCATGAAGAGAAGATTATTTGATTTTCTGAGTTCAAAGAAAGTACAAATCCTTGATCAAGTAGATCTAGTTTCAGAACACTTTAAATTAATGGCTTCATTTGGACCTGTTTGGACCCCATTTATCATTTGGATGACTTATTTGGGATTGACATACCGTGGAAGATATGCAACTGCTCCTTTAAATGATCTCATTAACTGGTTTGTTTGCTACACTTTATACGATTCCATACAGCGTGCCTTGGAATTAAATGGAAATACAAAGATGTACAGCATGCATTTAAAATAAAAAACAGAATTGTTTAATTCACTGTTGGGGAAGTGAACTTGTATGTCTTGTTTCAGAGAGCACAGATGACTAGAGCTGCTGTTTTAGTCTGTGCAAAGAATAAGTGTTAGACTAAAAGGGGTCAGTTTAAAATGAATCACTTAAATAGATGAATCATCAGAATAAGTGCCATCTTTTTTCTCATCTGCATATATTTGCGATGCAGAAGCTGTTAAATGCTAGACATATTAATTGGGGAAATATGTGCATTTAGGATTGGTCATATCTATAAGTTGATGTAAAGCAGCCCATATGATATTAATCTTGTGTTTTTTGTGGCCAGATTTCACACATAATTGGCTTGGCTCTGGCCTGTGCCAGAGATCTTAATTTGAAATCTGCCTGCACAGCTTTATTTGGCTCTATTATTTTTACAACCTGGAAAATTGTTTCTAATAATGCTTGATGGTGTAGCTGGAAAATACGCCACACTATTACAGAGCTTGTACAGTTGTACTTGTTTTAATCTTAACAAGACAACAGTTTAAAAAAAAATGGCAACGTGAAAGCGAAATGTTTGCTTGGTTGAACTGCCAGCATCATGCACAGTTTTGTTTGTTATCGTCCGCTGATGCCATAAAAGATGGCAGTCAGCAACCGACAATGAATGATGGAAGTCGTGATTAGTTGGGGCACTGTGTACTCTGCAGGCATGAACAGATATGATTTCACGAGTCTCTAATTGCTTAATCTGGCACAGTGATGTTCATAACAGGTATAAATATCTGTTATGAACATATTTCTTGTGTAGTCTGAGTCTGATGTGAGAAGTTGTCGATGATATTTTTATGAGCACTACACCAAACACCTTTGGAGTTCTAAAACCACATTTCAAACTTGCATTGCAGTAATGCAGACGCCGTGTGTCGGCTGGCATTAGTAATGCAGCTTCCTGCAGGTAGAGAAACGGACTGACCTTTGCAGTATTTCTATGGTGAAAGATGGCAGTTTGGGCTTCCTTTCTAAAGTACTGTTCTGATTTACTGTCAGACTTAGTGACCACACTTTTTTCTTCTGCAGGGTAGCATTAAAAGCTTTTGATTAAAGGTATGATGTAAGGCCACATATCAAAACAGAGTCATGCTCTCATTTCTGTAGTTTGGTACGGGAAATTTAAAGTTATATGCAGTCAGTGTTCTCATCTGAAAAGCTCCTCTGAAAATTCAAGTTTCCATCATTAAACACACTGCAGACAGTTCTGTTATTTAAAGCGATGGAGGCAGATATATAAAAACACATTTCTGCTTCTAGAGATGAATCAGGGCAGTGAAAGAGGGCCGTGTTTAGGATTCAACACATGCCTCCTGCGTGCTCAGAGCAGTGAGTTGACACTTGTGTGCCTTGTTCAGAATGAAAACACACACACATATATACACGCACACGCTTGATCTTTATATATTCTCTGTAGCAAATGCTCATAATCTCCATTCCTCAGTCGCTCTCCATTTTGCACTTAATCTCACACGCTCCATCTCTTCTGCTAATATCAACAGCCATTTTTGCTATCGACCTGATGCACACACATACCGATATGCACACACAGATTGTGTCTCTGATCTCTCACTCAGGCACTTGCTAGAGGTCTTTGTGCAGATTCTGTCACTCACTCTGAAATGAAATGTCAATGTGGCTCCTGTTAAGGCTTTGTGTTTACCACGCTGCCGATTTTATCCATTACAGATTTTTAACATATTCCCATCTGTCCTCCTCCCCCCCTTCTAATAAACCTCCTCAGACCCCCTGTAGACACCCCAAACTCTCTGTGTGGATGAATAATATTCCTTCCTCTGGGTTTACTCGGTGTCCAGCAGGACATCCAAGGCCCCAAACAGATGTTCTATAATTACACAAGCAGCAGGAGGCAGGCAATCAATACTCCTTTTACTCCTTTCCTCCACCAAGGAGGCCTGGTGGTTAGCGAGGACGCCCTATAATCAGAAGGTCGCGGGTTTAATCCCAAACAGCCAATGTGTCCATCAGCAATCATGTGCTCTGTTGGAATGTCCTTGACAGTGACATTGCTCACTCATCCACTGACCGCTTTAAGATGTACAGTGAGGCCCAGGAATATTTAGGCAGTGACGCAGTTTTCACATTTTCCGCACCACAGCAGACGTGAAGTGAGAAATTCGAGTTTCAGTTGAAGGGCAGACGACTCTCAGCTTTAATTTAAAGTGTTGAACAAAAATATTGCATTACACACTGAGGAAGTTTGTGCGAGGATGTTATCAGTTTCTCTGAGATGTATTGATCTTCAGAAGCACTTCAGAAAATGATATATGGGCGATTCTACAGATGGCCCATATATCATCGGTGCAATTTGTGGATGGCAGGTTTAAAAAAGAAACAACAATAAAAGCTTTTTTGATGTGACTTAATTTTTTTTTTCTTTCAAGGCTTCTTCATAGGTCATAATATTGTATTTTGGTGACTTTGGTGTACAGATTCATGCCTCTACAATATTTAAGAGGCTGGACCAAGCTAGCAGTTAGCTTAGCTTAGCCTAGCATAGTTTAGCGTAAACACTGGCAACAAGAGAAACTGCTAGCACTGTTCAAATGTAATAAATCCTCCTACCACCACTTCTAAAGCTCATCCATTATTGCATCACATCTTGTTGTTTAATCCTTACAATAACCCAAGTGTGTGGACAACAATGTGTAGCTTTACTGCACCAGGTTACCCTTATCCTCGTTTCCGGTCTTTATACTAAAGCTGTTCTAATCCAGGTAATCAGCTGGAGCTTGATATTTATTGAACAAACATGAGTGTGTTTCCTAACTTCCTAACTCTAACTCCAAACTCTGTGTGAGAGAGTGAATGCATGAATTGGTTTTCGAAAAATGGGGTCCTATTCCTGCCTGTGCTAAGCTTGCTTCACAGATAAGCTGCTGTACTGAGTGCTGCATGGTTAGCAAATGCAATTTTTAAAGAAAACCCAGTGAGTCTTATTGTCTGCTTAGAGATCCAAATTAGCCTGCAGTGGTAAGGAAAAAAACACAGCAGTTGGAAGTGATCTGTTCAGTAGTCTACAGGCATGCTGAGGTATGTGTGTGCAAGGCAGAATAATGATGCAAGTGAATGTGTGTTCTTTATAACAGTCCTTGTCTAAGAGTACAGAGAAAGTTATATTTTCACCTTGAAGATGAATTAGGCTGTCGAGTCCTGGAACAATGAAAGATTTTGCCATGTAGGTCGATATCATCTTTGTTTTCAGAGAAGATACACTTTGGCTGAAGTTATCTGCCTTAACATGGGAACTCTTGTTATGATAGAATTTAATCATATAGAAAAACTGTCAAGTAACAGAACAATAGAAACTTGAAAATGGTTGATTTATAGATAGCCGTGGAGCTTTTATCTACTTTTTTCTCACTCGACTGGCAAGTGACATGTTTGATAACTTTGATCTTTTCTCCTTTTTCCACGGCGCTCTCCTTAACCCGGCTTCCAGGAATGCAATAAACCCCAGGTACCGTATCTGTTAACAGTGTTATGTCTCGTTTCCTAGTGTGGGTGTGTTTCTTCTTCTGTCTGTGTGTTCTAGATGTATGTGTTTGTGCTTCTCCTGGTGGTTTTATCTGTGTCTCTTCCCTCATATCTGTAGGTAGTAGTAGACTTCCTTAATAAATACATCCACTTCCTGGCATGAAGGCTGATAAAGGGTGAAGTCTGCACCACACACACTCCAATTGTATTATCACAACATCAGCAGGATCAAATTTTGGATTATTATTCCTGCTGTGTGGGTGTGGCTCTGGTTGGTCTTGCTCCATTGCTGCTGGATTGCTCGATCATGATGGCTTTGAAAAGTGTAAAACGGCTATTTCAAGACCTATCTAACCTCTAAAAGAGCAGTTTATGCAGCGCAAAGTGTACAAACATAGCATTACCAATAGGTGAGGAAGGGTATATATCATATCTCAGTATTTCATCACAGAGTCCTGCAGTGTTTAAGCAGAAATGGATTATGACAAAGAGGTTGAAAAGATCAGGGCTCAAAGTGTTGAGCAGTCAGACCTGCTGATAAATGCAGAGAGAACAAAACCTGCCACTTTCGGCCGCAGAAAAGCCGAGCTCCTATTTTTAGAGCTGTCCTTTGTGACAACCTGCTCCGCTTCAGCTGTGCAGGGATACAAAAGCCCCGGTGTCGAAATAGGCGTTGTATAGGCACTACACCAAGGAAGAGAGAAACAGTTTCCTACACTTTCTTATCTCCTGCCTGACTTAATTATGTTGTTTATCAATTACTGATTCATTCATCATTTGGGCCATAAAATATACAGATCAGTCATAATATTTAAATGGTGTTGTCAGATTTAAAAAAATGTAGACAGATAATGTTATGAGTTATATAATAAACTTGGTACACTAGCAAATAATTGTTTTAACCTGAAACAAATAATAAATCCTCATTTCCAGTTTATTCTCTGAGCAGCTGATTAATCAGCACACCGCTTCAACCCCAAAGGTTCTGCTTATTTTAAAATAATTAAAATCTTAACAGTCTCTTGATTATGGTCATTGCTGAACGAAATGATCATCCCTTTTATTTTCTGTAGTGTTATATATGTAATGTAATAAATATGCATTTTCATTTGCAGCTGCAGCTTAAGTTTCCTTTGTTTCTTTGAAATGAAACACCCACGCCTCTTTGCCCACCATGGACTACAGAGACACAATCAGTGTTTGTAGTTATTAATAGCCAAATATCAAACATTATGCTTTGATGGAAATAGAGCAGATATTTTGGGAGAGTTCAGACTTGATAATACAGCTGAAACGCTGCCTCGTGCAAGCGAACAAAATCAGGTACTCATTTACAGGCTGCGCCTCATTTCTCAACCAATGTGCTAGAACACGTTTACTGACATTTGATGTGCTTTTCATGTCAGTTTTGACATTCAAAGACCTTTTTGAAAGTTGAGTATTTTCAAAAGGCTTGACAGATGACATTTATTTCAATGGTAATGAGCCTGCACGGCGAGGATAACATGGTACTCTGGGCGTCTTTTTAATGGTGTTTATCACTTAAATTTGATCAAAATCTCTCCAAACAATTAGAAACAAATGTTAGATTTGTTTACTGTAGTGACCGGGTAAATAAGGGGTAAAATGACAACTATCTCACCAACTCATTTCTCAAAGTTCCCTAAAGCTGTCCAAAAGCTGAGAAAGACTGTGGGAATGTGATGATTGTGGTTTAGTGTTATTTGTTTTTCTTGGCTCTGTTTGAAATGACAGACCTGCATACAGACATGAAATCAGCCTTTTATTAAACCTCCTTATATTGAAATGTCAGTGGCACTGAATTGATACTGATATGAACCATGATCCGTCAATAAAATTGAAGAATAGGACTTGCTTAAGGTAATATCTTCTTATGTAAATTTGTAAAAGGTAATTCAGAAGGGGCGTTAAATTCCATACGAACAATTAATCCATTTGTATCTGACTCTGCACACTTTCCAGCAATTTAAAGTATGAAGCCGGTTTTAAATCCTGACATAATGACCACGTGTCTCATTAAGGTTCTATTAACTAGTCATTCTGCACTCTTCCCTCTAACTCATCAACAGATTGAAATTGTTAGAGTAGTTTTCACAGTGAAGGTAGTTGTACAAATGTGATTTGTATCATCTGCTACAGCTTGCAGGTCTACTGAAGATCTCACGGTAAATTCTCAGCCCAATTAACGTCAGTGTCAGCCAGACTGTTTGTCCTTCATATTGGTATAGACTGAAGTATCTTAACTCCTGTTGGATGGATTGTTTTGGAAAAATGTGAAAACATTGATGGTCTCCATGACTCCATGACTAAATACTTCCAAAACTAATCCAATTCCTGTCAGCGTCATCTTTGTTTGGTCAGTGCCAATCACCACATTTGCAGGGATGTTTGATAAGATAGTGGGAGTTTAACAGCCCTGCGCCAACACCTTGGTCTTTGTTTAGAAATGAGTAGAAGGAACATGACAGTGTTTGTGGTGTGGCAGAATTCATTGTCCCTCTGGGGAGAAACAAGCTTGACGTCATTGCCATCAGGGTGTGACCTTGGTCTGCAGAGGTTTTATGATGTTATAGACTGTGAAGTTAATATCCACATGAATGCCAGTCCATCCATCTGATCCATCCTATCCAGGTGAACACTGATTGATTTGAATATTTTTGCTAATTGGTACATAAAGACCCTATGAATATCTTGAATTTAGCTGATCCTAATAGCGTTGTATGCTGCATTTGGGATTTTACTGATAATGAGTGGATAGTGTCCATCAGTTGTTAATTGTATAGTTTCAGCTTTTCAGGTACATTTGAACTTTTGTGGTTAAAGATTTCCTTTTCTTTCCACTAATTAAGAATGAGTCGACACATGCAGTTGTAACTGTGACACTAAAACCACATAATTCGGCTCGCTCCCACAGCATTCAGTGCTAACGACTTCCAGTTCATACGCTTCTACAGTCAGTCGTTAACTTGATCCGGAAACCTCTAGTCACTGATCAACCTGTCACTCATTTGGAAACTATCTCACTTTGTTGCTTATTCTCTGAAAGCATGCCTTTTGATTCACTTTTCCTATTTATGCACCTTGTAGCAGGTGCACGGGCACAACAGATGTTATGCCCCCATGAACCTACAAGTGTAATCTTTTAGATGTGCCTGGTTGCCTGCGTTTCTGTCAAATTATTTTCAGAGCAGCGTGGAGGTGACAACAGCTTGAAAAATGAAATGATCCCTCGGGCTGTAGCAAGTATGAAAATGGAGTCTCTTTATTAGATCGTCTTTTGCGTTCTAACAAAGTTATTTAGAGCCAGCGTAATGGGACTGGCATCAAGGATTAATGCGCTGTGTTCTCTCTACACGTGGGGTTCTGTTGGCTTACAAATTCACCGAACAAGGTTAGAGACAGATCAATAAATCAAAGTATGTTGAGTTTGATCCTCTAATGGCCACTGTGTGTCTTTCACAATGTGCTGATGTATAAGGTGTCTGTGGCTGATTGATCCTATGGGATTTTTTTAGTCATCTTATGAGCATAACAGCAAGTCGGTGGTTTTTGTTGTTTTTTTTGCTTTTTTAATTCAAATAAATCAATTAAGACAAAAAGACAAGTATACATTAACAGGTATAGTACTTAAGTAAGATGTCTGTTTCAGATTTTTCTAGAGCTTCAAGGGTGTCCTAAAGACAATGCACCATACACACAGTAATCTGTTTTGAAGAAAAAAAAGAATAACTCCTGTCACATTTATTGTTCTGATTTTTTTTTTTTTTTTTCTGATAAAAAAATAGAAGTTTGTGTGCATTGAAGGAGGTTAGTGGTCTGTGGCGACAACCTTCAATTCACTGTGTGCCAGTAAATCAGGTTAATAAAGATTTTTATTTATTTTTTTTTTAAACTTCTTGGGTGGGCAATTCCTCCACAACTAGGATTTACTGTGGGATCAGCTGAGTGGACAGAAATGTCTGTGAAATCCTCCATTGCTCAGTCATCTGCAATACCAGTGTTGTTGTTTTAACCATGTGTCTTCTAACAATCTGCTTTCAACTATCCCAAAAGAAAGATCATGAGGTGATGACATTAAAGTTTGAGTAACTACACCTCAGTCATGCACTGTTGGTTGGTTTGATTTTGTGCATGTATGTCTGGGATTTGGCAAAGAAAGGCATTTTTCTCTTGCGTTATTTTTTTCTTAAATGTTGCTGTAATACTGAACAATTCGATCCTGCTTTGCTGGTGCCAAGAAAATGCTTGATTTATGAGTGCCTTATGCTGTTATCGCCATTGAAATACTTGGCTGTGCATGTGTGTCATGTCTATGCAGGGGTGTTTGATCCAGCAGTGTAATGAGGTTTTTATTGCCCTAATGCCACACATCAGCAGGCAGAACACAATCACATGACCTTTCCCTATAAATGCATGAAACAATTGAAGCCTGACTGGGTTCACAGGCGGTTTACAAATGGCAGATGAGGCCCCTCACCCACCTCATGCATTTAGCACACACTGCAATTGAGATCAAGTTCATTATTGGTGTTTCAAGTAGCATTTTTCATGTCACTCCGACAATCTCCCAAGATCGATGCTCACCTGCCTCTTTCCCTTTACCTTGAGCTTGTGATTAGTCACTTAAAAAAATGATTAATTGGCTTGTTTGTTCCTTTAAATGAGCTTGCTATGAATGCTTTAAACAAGGGGGGGCTGGGCAGGAGGGTCTGATATTCCCCAGACACAACCACGTTGCCGAGGTGATGTAATGATGCCCTGGTCCTCCCCCCGCCGGCAATTGTTGGAGACATTAATGACTGGGCTGCACAGCCAAGCACCTGAGCTTTTTGGTTGTTTTGATACATTACATCATGGCTCCGGGGCAGGAGAGGTGATGTCATACCGGGTCTCCAGCTTCCCTCCCCCTCTCCGCCTCCCACTCACATCCCCATTGCTTTGACTGGAGCAGCTCCAAAACCAGCGTGTAGTACGCTGCTTTCTAGGCATTGTCTGAAGCGGAGCAGCCAGACTCTTTACTAAAAGGCTACAGCATCAGCTGTCTGCATACATGAAAAAATAATGTGTCAGTGGTTTTATTGGATTAGTTATTGTTTCATTTGCAAATGTTCATCAGTCTTTGTCAGAAATTAAGTTTATATTGCACGGGCTTTACAAATGGTTGTTTGCACCATTTAGATCCATCTTAAGTATGAGGCTCTAAAATCATATTATGATTCCTGCTTATGGATGTGAATAATATAGAGCTGCAGCAAAGCACTGCTTCATTTTTGATTCATGTGTCATGCTATGAAACGCCAAAGATACTGCCTGTCACAGCTTCTGCATGATACCTCCAGGTTATGTTTTGTGTTTTGTCCACAGTCCAGAACCAAAAAATACTCATATTAAAGTGAAGCTAAAAAAAATTGCAAAAAAAGTTCACCGTTTTAGTTAATTTAGTTAATGTGCCTAAAAATAAATTTGTTAGTAATATTTCTCGTTTCATGTTGTGTAACAAAGTGATGCATTGATGCCGAAAGGGAACTGATTCATCCTCCTCCAGCAGTTTTGCAAAATGATAAAAAAACAGACAGTGGTGACAAAATGACTGAGACCTGCAACAATGCAGGAAAATGACAACTGAACAATGACCAAAAGAATAAATGATAATAAATGGTATATCTACTATTTGAGATTCTATGTGATTTTATAGTTTAATCTGCTGTTGAGTATAGATAACGTGTAAACAGACACGACTCTTCTTTTAATGTTTTGTGCTCTGCGTGTTGTTTCTAAGCTTAATTCCTGGTTGTTTTGTGGCAAGTAGCAAGCTGGCCTGTTGTTTGTTGCCTTTGGTTTGCTGTCTAAATCCTCATTGTTCCCTGTGGTGCAGTTTCTGTCATTGTGTAGTCCTCCTCATATCTCAGTCTGTCAGCAGACCTATATAGATAGATAGATAGAGAGAGAGAGAGAGAGAGCCTTATATTTATCCAGTATCTAGAGTCTCCAGAGGCATGGCCTCCCACCTGAACACACACATATAAGAAGTACTTTTCTTCCTCTCAGAAAGCAAAATGTAATGTTGTTTGTTTGATTGGTGATGCTGCTGCTCGCTGTAGTACAGCTGAGTGAAGGTGAAGTGGAAGAGTCTATTGCCACTTTTCTATTTTATGCACTCTCTCTCCCCTCCCTGCCTCCATTTCAGCATGTCTTGCTGCCTCCGTCGCCACAGCAACTGAAGGCCCTAGAGGGTGTGTAGCGGGCTGGATGGGTAGATGAGTGGGTGGGTGCAGGGGGCTCGTGCTCACCCAGTTGCTATGGCTATTCCAGCTGAGTGACAGTGTGACATCATTGCTGCCAGTCTGTGTTCCTGCAGTGAGCCCCCTGTGAATGCTTTCGCCTCTCCGGAGAAGCAATGCTACTGTTTCCTCTCTTTCCATATTTTACTCTCACACTCAGGAGGAAGTGCTGCCGTCTCTCCACCCAGGAAATGGCTTTCCTTTTTCCGTTTCTATGCCAACAAGCTCCAGCCATGGTCTGGTGCTGAAGTGAGGGATAATGGCATTATTCCACTGTGCTCTTCTCTACCAACCAATTCTTCATCCCTCTGTTTCCCTCTACCTCTTTTTACCTTTTGGACTTATCGCCTTCCTCCCACTTCTCAGCTGTGTATCACCTTCTATCTCTCCTTGGACATTGCTTTTCATCCATCTTCCTCATTTTTATTTAATCATCCATCCATTTCCCTCTTCTATCTCTCTATCAGAGCTGGGGTGTTGTAAGTCCTCCAGATGAGCACAGCCATAGTGGCTGCTCTGACAGCATCACTCTCAGGCAGGGAGGAGGTCCTTATCCCCCCCACCCCCTTCCTCTTCTTCCTCCACCACCACCTCCCTCCCCCTCCTCCACCACCACTGACACACATACACACATCCCCCTGCTCCCGTTACAAACAAACCGCTGGGTTTAACGTACAGTACCTCGGCGGAGGCTGCAGGCGTCTCGGTCTTCAAATAATCTAATGGTGCATAAAGGCGTGCGTGTGTGTTTTCGCGTGTGTCGCTTTACTTTCGCGAGAGGGAGGGAGAAGGAGATAGAGAGGGAAGGAAGGCGGAGGGAGCAAACGTGAGTGAAAGTGTTGTCAGCCATTTTTCTCATCTTTTTCCCCTGTTTCTGCTTTCTTATCGCGCGCCGCTGCTCTCCAGTTGGAGATGTGATTGTGAAGTGCGCGGAGAGAAGACGCTGGCTGTTTTTCTTCGCTTGGATAAAAGGATTTTTCCCCCTCTGTCCTCCTCCTCCTTTTCGGTGATTTTAAGATATTTCTGTTGGAAGAAGCGGGGTGGCTGGAATAAACGCAGAAGGTGGTGTCGGTTTGGAGTGTCAAATCAGGCCAAGGAACAGCGGATACTCCCAAAACTGACAAGCCGCCGCCGCCTCCTTCCAGGGAGACGGCGCAGCTGAGGGAGGGGAAAGGGCAGGTGGCTTTGGATGAAAATGAGGGTCTATGCTGTAGCATAGAGCAGGTCCGGGATGTTAGATTTTAGCCCGGTGAACATTTTTTCATTATGAAACCATTAGCAGCATCAGACAGCAATGGAGTCCCGAGCCAGCAAGATAAAACCCCGGTAAGTAGCCTATCGACTTGCACCGTTTTTTCTCCATCTTTTTTTCTGTCTCTCGCCCTCATTTATGACCCCGTAGATATGATTACCGGCCGTATAATGGATGTGCATCAGATTTCTATCGAGCCTGCACAAGATGAATGAACGCAGGGCAGACCAAGGACGCATCAGAAACCCGAATCACAAGCTGATTATTGCCCCGTCGAGCCTCCGATGTGTGTCAGTGTGTTGTACTAGAAACGGCCGCCATGTGCTTGCTGTCACTGACGCGCGCAGACACGCGCACAACTGCGTGAATCTTACATTATCGATCTCCCAGGACATTAGAATAAAATATTCTAAAAATAAAAAATCAGAGCGAGGTCAGTAATGGTTCAGTGCCACGTTGCACCCACGAAGGCCCTTGAACAGTAGCCCTTATTTTCCTGTGGTCAAACACGAACACATCGTTGCAGATGTAGCCTGTGTCTGTGTTTTAATGACCGACACATCTTCCTCATCACGTTTAACGACGCAGTGAACGTGAAGAATAATCGTAAGTCGCTAAAGTGAAATTAGCTTTGCCAGGTATTATTTGCATCGGAGATGCAAGCAGTCAATCCTGAATCCCGGGTGTATTTTTTTTCCTTTTCTGGGAGATGATGTCATGTGTTCAGAGAGCTCCCCTAAATTCAGTTAGCCCACCTTTTAGGCTCCAGGAGCTGTTACAGCCGGGTCGCATTACAGAGACTGATGCACGATGAGTTATTTTAAAGCATAAAATGGTTAATTCAGCCCGAGAACACACAGAAAGGATGTTGGGTGTTTTTAGTTGGGTCCCCCCCCCCCCCCCCTCCCTCCCTTATTACCTCGCTGAAGTTGCTTCTAGTTTGAACCACCGGCTTCTTGCTGGTGGCGCTGTCCGTGGTGCTGGAAGCAGCCGGCAGCTCCAGCAGACACTGGAGGCCTGAGCAGATAGATCGACTGTCAGCACCGCTGGCATCACTCACACATCGCGACCGCACACATCCATTCACACATATACAGAGACAGGGCCGTAAATCACACTGATGGACGTTTCCTGGTTTGCAGAGCACAGATGCTTAACGAAAAATCACCTTAATATTCCTATAATAGACATGGACATGTCACCATAGATGAGATGGCTCATCTTCTTTCCTCACAGTTTATGCTGCTTCCCTCAGGGACGCCTGTAGGTGACCAAGGCCTCTAACAATACTCATATGAAGTTGTTTATACAAGATGCTGTGGGCAAAATCGATTCCCCCCAAATGTGGCATATTAAACATCTTTTTTCCCCCCCAATTGCAACTATCCATCTGCAGATCTGTAAAGCTTATGTCATTTTGAAGTCTTACCTACAGCTATACTTTCATTTTAATAGGATATAAGCCATTAAAATGCATACACAGTATAGCACCTTATGGCTGCTGTGCCTTTTAGCACTTTTCCATATTTTAATGATTGGCACACATATTTAGGCCTATACTCTTCTTTTTTTAAAAAATCTCTCCAAATAAACATGTTCATTGTCACTTCAGTCATTGCATATAAATTAATTTTGAGAGAATAAATTGACTTGTTTCCCAGAAATCTAGCAAACACCACAGAGCAGAAAAAGAGTGCTTTACACACTTATGATCTTAAATCATTTATTATAGGATTGCTGTAATCACTGTTAATGAGGAAGGGGCCAAACAGCTGTCAAGTAGCACATAATTCTAATTAAAGCGTTGTTGCTGGCAGGATAGAAGAATTTCAAGTGCCAAAACATGTTTAGAGTCTGGAGCGCATCGCACTTACTTGTCTAACTGAAAAGTTAGACAAATTATACAGACAATTAAGTAAGTTAACAAAAGGGCAAGAATGGAAAATTACAGAAAGTAGACTGCAGTAATCGTGATCATCTTCATCATCTACATCTTACTCTTTTTCTTCCAATTTTTAGACTAATTGTTGTTAATTTAATTGTATTCCTTTTCACAAGCTCTGTAAAGATCTTTAGCTTTGGTATCAAACTTGCCCTTATCTCTTCTCACTGTCTTACCCCCTTTGTTTGACTTTTGTTTTCTTATGTTCTTAGCATACAAATGAAGGCTTGTGTAAATAGTCCCTTATCCCAGCAGGAAACCCACCATGGGTAGAGTCAATAAAAGCCACTAGATCTTATTACAGCAATCACACTATCATCACCATTGCTTATCTTTCCCATGAAAACGTATGGTTTCATTTATCTTTATTGCAACAAGTTACATGCTAACTAATAGTTCATGTTGAATTCTTGAGCTTAGAAGAGGCTTTATGACTGGATCTTTTGGTGATGGAAGAACAGCATTTCTCATTCACAAAATTTGAGAGAAAAAATTGATTTCCACGGATTGAAGAGCAATATCCAAACGTTTTGTCAGATAATACGTTGTGCCTTTATTCATCTGAATGTCAATTAAAAAAAAAGCTTGGGGTCTTTTTTTTGTTTTTTACTTTTCGTAAAGAAAAAACATTTTTTCTTTCTTTTCTTTTTTTTTTTTTTTTTTTTTTTTTTTTGGAAGTGTAATATTGCACTTCGGCAGAAAAACCTTTCACAGTGTTTGACATTTGGTATAAAAATGATTCCAATGACAATATAGTGGATTGCCTCATTGTAGGTAATATTTTCTCCCTGTCTAACTGCTGACTTGTGTGTTACTGACTGGTGGAGCTGTATCTGGGGAAGGGAAAGCCCAGAGAGCATATCAAACCCATTTAATCGGACACCCTGCCCAAAGGATTTTAATCTCTTGATCCGCGAGGCTCAGGAAAGCGAGAAGCTGCCACTATGGTCAGGGAAAACTCTGGGATGTGCCTGTTGCCTCTTAGGCATCCAGGTTGTGTATTTTTCCATTTTGTAACAAGCAGAGAAAGTTTTAAACCCCATGTGAAATGTATAAAGGAGCAGCACAGCTTCAAGCTATTTCATCAGCAGAAAATCAGAAATGAATCATAAAAAAATCCCTGTGTTTTGTTTTTTTTTTGTTTTTTTTGGGGGGGGGGGGAAGTTAAAAGCTGCATTTTCCATTGTGGCAGACTGGTGACCCTCTAGAACGGAAGTCTAGTGTAGCAGCAGTGATTCACTCCCAGCATTTAGAGGCAGTAAAGAGATTGAGAGCCAGCCAGGGTTTCCACCCAGCAATCTAGGTCATTAGGTCTGCAGTGTAATTTAAGGAGCACCACATCTGCTCACATGTAGGCAGAGTTCAGTGTTGTGGCTCGAGCATTAGAGCGATGCTTAATCCTCCTGTGACAGCTGATTGTACGTATTTTCGGCTCGCGCTTCTGCAGACTTCACTTCATTTGTTTGCCAGAGAACAGTTAATGTGGCGCACAGAAAGATCTATATACAGTAAGGTAGGAGAATAGAAACACATTCACACTGTGACAGATGTTTATTGTCACCAAAATACACCAATTTAATAAACAATGTTTTACTATGGATTGTGCATATCCGTTGGGTTTAACAACCCATGTATGTACAATACTGTATCATCACGCTGCTAATTGAAAATACTTAATGAGTCAGAGTCATTATTGTTGCTCTGTCATCCATCTTGGCCCAGTCTCGTGGATGCCATTGGGCCAAATAAGTCGATGGATCACATGCTTATGGACTGCATGGACCCTGGGTTATTGACTGACAGACGGCTGACCTAAATGAGTGTAGAGAAAGGATTAAGTGTTTATTATCCTTTCCCTTTATCCTGCTTTCTGGTCCTCCCTTTATCTCTGGGTCTTTCCAGGGGGAGGGGCTTGTGGTGTTCCCCTTTTTAAAGTTATTATTATTTATTTTTAATTCTGTTGTTATTTCTTTTTGGAGGAGGTGGTGGGACTTTTTTGCCTGGTTGTGGAAACCAGTTGGGATAATCATATCGACAAATCTTACATGGTCATTTTTGTTTGTACTCGCAGAAATGACAATATTCACTTAACCTCTGTGCACTTTCCCGAACTGAATGTTAAAAATATTTCCACAGCTGAATTGTTTACTTGTTATCCAAGTATGTTTTTTGTGTGTGGTGTTTTAGATGCAGATTTTTTGTTATCTTTTAATATTCTGTATTTGTAAAGAATAGGGTTTTTGATTTTTCTGTATTTCCGTTACTGTAACAAAACCCAGAATGCATCAGAGCCCTTCCCACTAGTTTCTCGTTTGTCTGTGGCGCTCATCCCTAAGTTTTTTTTTCCCTGCAAATTGTCTTTAGACATTTTAAAGCCTTTTATTTTCCTCAAAAAAAAACTAAACTTGTTCATATTTCAGGTACTGTTTTCAGGTGCAGAGTTGTCTGCATTTCAGTACTCCCGGAAATCAACTCAAAATAAAATGCAGTGCTGCTTTGTTAATGATAATGGAGCATGTAAGAGCAACAATGCACCTCACTGGTGTGTATTTGAGGCCAAGCTTTCCTCGCTTCCAGCTTCGCTGTAATCCCCGAGTACAAATTTCCTTTGGGATGAAAGTGACGTTGATGGCAGGCCTCAAGGCTACATCACTCTAGCGAAAAATGTCTAAGCTTAAATATAAATTGCTAGAGCTCCAATATAACCTTATGTCTGAAATTTGTATTGCAACGAGTGACGTATTACGCCATAAAAGTCATCAAAAGGAAATGTGATGAGGCTTTATCATTACAGATACAAACAGACAAAAGAGATTCATCAGATAATATTTGTTCAGTAATATTGTGCAAGTCAGCTGGAGGCACTCAGGGTGAAGTCAACCAGACGAGGGGGTGAAAAAAAGCAGCCCGAGACGGGATAGAGAGCGACTAGGCCCTCCGGTCGACCATTTTGGTTGGTGCAGCCAGCCAGATAATTAATCGTGATGGCAATCTTTGACACAGTGTAATCACATCGCACCTCGGTGCCACAGGAGCAGTACTGTCTGGCTCTTGGTCTCTTGTCACTGACACATGAAGGCGCTTTGTGAATTGATATGTCTCAGATTAAAAAATTTCACTCACAAAGGTCTCCAAATAACTTCCAAATCAGTTCAGTGCTCCAACACATTCAAGCCCTTCAGTTTTATTGTGACTGTGCCTCATGAATGTTAAGAAGTCTTTTAGTCAAAACTAGTTTCTTCTATCTATCACACAACGATCATTCTGGCAGCAAAACACTTCCCTTCCATTCTCAAAAACTCTTTAATTAAGCCGTAATGCAGATGAGCACTTCAGGAGCTGTGACGATGGACGTTTTCATTGAGTACATTCAAGAGCAGTTGATGGCTCAGACTTATTTACTTGCAAATGAAGATCCCAAGATGCATTTCTATCCAATCTATTCCATTTGTCATCCAAGTGGGACTTCAAGGCTGATTTCCAAAATAATCTGAGGCAGAGATGTTATTTGCATCCCAAAGTGGTGGATGATGTTGATACCCAGACTTCTGAATTTCAGAGATGAGTTAACCTTTCATAGCTTAGAAATGAAGAGCTGAAAGCCTTGCTGGTTCTTGCAGTGTGTCCAGTGTCACCTCTACGTCAGGATCTGTTAAAGGAAAGTTGTTGTTTTTTTTCTTTAAAATTTCAAAGTCTCACCCTAATTCATCACCATTTATCAAAGCTGAGTAAAAACTTTTTTACTGTCAAGTGAGGAAACATTTGGGGAAAATAATCACTGAACATAAATTACATTTAAAATCTTGTTTACTATCAAAATTTAAAACTCCAAACCCAATCTCAAGATGTTTTCAGATTTGGCTGATTTCCTGACTGGAGCAGACTAGTTAAATCGGCCCACTTTGACTTTTCAGTTTAAAAATCTAATATTAATGCTCTGCCACAGCAAGAAGTGGAGTTCAAGCGTGGCCCAGAGCTAACAGTCTCCCTGCAGAGTATCCAATGTATATTGGTAAATAAAACATTTAGCCATGAAATATTCAAGTCTATAGACACCATGAACCAGTTTATGCTGTTTGATTAAATCCATAATTCACCGCTCTAGTCAGATTTGATGAGTGCGATTCAAACACGTTTCATTTATTTCATTTGAAATAAATACGATGTGTGCTTGACATCTACAGATGATAATTTTCTGAGCTAATACCTGAATTATTTTATCTATAGAATTACGGAAACTTGCAGAAAAACTTTCAATAAATGGATCAAGATTCCAAAGTCCCAGGACATTAAATTGATAAGTTTAGGCCTTTAAACCTCTGAGTTGTAGTAGTTCTAACTGCTTCTTATTTTTAATTCATCTTCCTCCTAAAACTTGAGCAGTGGGAGGATTTCTGATGTATTTTGCATTTTGGGGTCATTTCCATGGAGAAGCAGGTTGGCTCATTTACAGTGTGGCTAATTACAGCTGGGCTTTCTAGCACTTTATACCGTATGAATTACTCAGAGGAGTTTCCCCCATTACTGCCTGGTATTCATTTAGTTTACTCAAGTTCGTAGTACCTTAATGAGGGTGTTTTCTTGATGTATGCAGGGCTTGTTTGTTTTTTGCTGGTCTCAGGAAAGGAGCTCCTTTGCTGTATTTAAAACAATGATTATCTTATCGTTTAATCCCGGATTTCAACTCCCTTTGAATTTTGTAACCTATTTTCTTACATGCGTTTGTCTAATAGGTGTACTATTCTTCTAAAGTAAACCAAAGGATTTCGAAAATGAGACAAACTTTAAAACTAAATATTTTGACACATTCTGTAAATGTTGGGTTATTTAATTAAAATCTCTTTGGCCCTGCCTTTCCTTTACACAAAATGTATTATTAAAGCAAAGCTGAGCTCTTGTTTAAGCTCTAATTAATATTTTTCTTGTGAAATAACTGCTGTGCTACGAAGAAGACGATAAACCCCTTTTTATTCATTAATGGGAACAAATTCAATGTTTTTCAGACTGCCTATCAATTAAAATTAAAGTGGATACCTTATTGTTTTACAGCAGAAAGTCTGTCTTTGCTTATTATCAAATGAAGTGGGGAAACATAATTGGAAAAATGAAGAAATAGAATAAAAGCTAAACAGCCTATTTTTAGACACACATGCTGCTAAGTCTGCATCCAATGTTTGGCAGTCAGCACGAGTGTTGGTGTGAATGACCAATAGCGGTTGCTGGGCTGGCTGATACTGACCATCTGTGTGTATGTTGTGTGTGTATGTGCAGCTCCCCGCAGACTTCAGCAGACTTCACCTGGCCGACGGCTTACACCCACAGGTGACCCACGTCTCCTCAAGCCACTCAGGATGTAGTATCACCAGCGACTCTGGAAGCAGCAGCCTGTCAGACATTTACCAGGTAAGTCCTCCCATCCCTGGTGCTGGACCCCCAGCTTGGACTCCCTTGGATAGCTAAGTAGGTGCGTGGTAGTTTAACTAGTTAATGCAGCCATAGCTGAGCAACAGGAAATCATAAAGATGCTAAAACATTTCTCAGTCTAGCTAGGGCCTTTTTGGAATTACTGACAAAAGTTAGATAAGAAGAGCACTACCACTCATGAGCATGCCATAAATATGAAGCTACAGCCAGTTAGCTTACCTGACTGCAGCCACGTAGACTTAATAAGTAAGATGGATGAAATTTCCATGTCTCAAAAGTGGACAAGTTTAATATTTGCCTTCTTTACAAAGATCAGCTGGGGGTGATGACTGTTGCAAAGAGAAATCTGATTATATAGAAGTCTATGAAAGTCTACTTTTCACTTGATTTATTTATTTATAAACAAATAGCTATGATCAAAATTTTCACTTTGAGACTTCATCACAGTGGCAAGGTCCATCTTTTATATTCAGTCTGTGTGGTAATAATAAACCAAATGTATAATGCATCAACTATTAAGCATTAAAAGTGTAGCTGTTCCCCTCTGATCGGGACTCAGTTTGTTTCCTCTCCTTTGCAGTGTTTGTATTAACCTGACTAGTTTTCTGTTCACCTCATTAGACGAGGCAGACTTATCGGGTGTTTTCCTGCAGTTTCAATTAACAAATACTCGTTGAGCTGGTTTGTTTCAACATAACCTCGAGATGAATTGTAAATAATGAGAAAAACATTGTGTATATATATATATATATATATATATATATATATATATATATATATATATATATATATATATATATATGTATATGTGCGCGCTTCAGTGATCTAACGTGTAACATAGCATTTAAAATCTGTGATATAGAACAAACTTTGACCTCATCTGAGACCAAGTCTGTATGGAAAAAAATGTTGGAAAAAAACACATGCTTTTTGTGAAATGACGAATATCCCTCTGGGAATGTGCATTAGTCTCATTAAGGAGGACTAATTTTCTTTGGAAGAATTTAAAGCCTTTTTTGCCACACATGTTATAAGACACTAATGGGAGACTTTTGCTACGCAGCGGGGGATGAGCAGACAGGCTGCTGGCTGCAAGCAGGTGGTCCAGCCTACATCCTGGCTCCAGCTCTGCCTTTCATCACCTCAAAGCAGAAGTACAGGACTCCCACAAAGCTGTGATATACAGTCTCATGTAATGAGGGCGCTTGATGACCATTTTTGTGCTAAAATATTAGCACCTGTAGGCCTCACATAATTTGTTTTGTGGTGTTGAGATATGTATAACTTGATGAAGGATGGGCTCCCTCAGCCCATCCTTCATCAAGGCCAATGCTTAATTTAGCAGTTTATAAATAACGTTATCAAGATCTGCACCAAAATTGATTGGTTTGTTTGCAATCCAACCCCCATCCACCCACCCTCACCAAGCCTTTTCAATTCTGCTGGGTAGTTATGAAAACATAATTGAACCCTTAAAACGCAATTCAAGTATGTGCACTCAACTGATTGTGGACGTGCCCCAAACTCTGCAACTAATCCGCTTAGCATAGCACACCCACCCCATTGGCTCCTAATTCTGTCACCTGCTGTGTGTCTGTAAATGTGTGTTATGTTTGTAAGCAGGATTGTGGCTGTGTTTGGTATAGTCAGACCTTTGACTGACTGGGGTTGGTATGCATCAGGGCACTCATTCAGTATGCTGAATACAAACAGTCTAATTGCATATGAGGGGTGTGTTATTGTGGAGCTCTGTGTGTGTGTGTGTGTATATGTTTTGACCATGCTGTGGCTGGCTGGGGCAGGTTGAACAGGCTCTACTGTCCCCAGTCTGTGATCCTGGTCTTAGCACCATCTGCTAGCAGTTCTGTGGCGGCCTCTTGATTTTTCTTTTTTCTTTTTTTTTCCCTCTCCGTCTCTTTCTCCTCTCACTGCATCACAGACACTGTTCTGTTTTCTCTTGTTTTGTTTTTTTATTCAGCCTCTATAATGTTTGGTTTAACTTCTACTCTGCTGTTTTTAACTTTGGCTCAGAATACTGTATTTAAATTCCTTAACTTCGATGACGAACCTCTTATATGCTTCATACGTGCTTCCTCTGTTTTAACTGTTTCAACAATCAAAATGCTTCAGATACCTTAGAGTCAAAGTTTGGCTCTATTCTGTATTTCACTGTGTTATATTTGGACTGTTAGTTGGACACAGGCTATTTGAACCTGTCTCTTTTGGCTTAAGAAACTTGTATTTTCTGGCACTTTACAGGCAGAAGGTTTAATCAATCAGTCAATCAAGAGGATAATCACGAGATTACTCACTTCTGAATTTCTGGGATGTCTGTCAATCAGGCTTGAACAGACACATTCCATGGATGCTCCACGGGATTGTGATTTGGGAAGCTGTGGTTAGGAAGCTCTTTTGAAGCTTTTGGATTTTTCTTTTTTTTGTGTGCTTCTGTTGAAGTTCTTGAGCACTCTATGCTCTCTATCTTCTCCTAATCATTTCCTGTCTTAAGTGGAAATTGTTATATAAAGCGGTTGATGGGCTTTTTTTTTTACTATCCAGTCTACAAGATTCTCCTAATTTTTATCACAAACTTTTAGAAAATTAACACGATGCAGACATGCCTTTAATGTGGACAGAAAACATTGAAATTTTAACCATGAGTGCACAGCATGATTCCTAAGACTGTTGGTTTATGCAACATTGCTTTTTTATTATTAGATAAAGTTACACCCTGCATGTTTCAGAATTAAAAAAAACATTTTTAAATGTGCAGTACATCAGAAACGAGCAATGTTTGCAGTGCTCACTGGGGCTGTTGTTGAATAAATGGATCAGAGGATACTTCATAATTTACACTTGAGATCATGTTAAGTTGATGTTGGTGAAATATGGTTGTGTTAAACATTATTTTTACTGTACACATTTTTTGCTGAGCATACTGGAGTCTAGATTCTGGATGGAGCACTGAATAATCAAACCACCAGGCTATTCCACTGCTATCGCCACGTAATTCCCACGTCACTGCCAACATGGCGCACTGTTTGTATCTGAATAAATCATGAAATTGGTCCTTCAGAAGGACTTTGAAAGCATTGATCCAAGAATAGCCCTAATGAAATATTAACAACACCTGACTTGCCCACTGATTCTTAATGCTTTCTGCACATCTATGGATTTCTGATCCATGCATGGCATGAAAAAAGGCAGCTGGGCCCTCTGTATTTAAATGCAATATGAAAGCATACACACGTTTGACAGCTGGCTATGAACTGATTGTTGTATATAACCTTGACTTTCTAATGCTGTATTATGTGGGTTGTTAAGTGTTGTGAACCTGCCTAGTGTTTTTAAAGTAGACTGGTCACATGATCCTCTGTAGTTTTATGCAAGAAGTTTCATTGTCAGTTATGAGTTTACATTCATTTTATTTAGGTTTTTTCCTCTGTACTGTGTTCTGCTCCATACCTAATCTGTGACTCTTCACTTTCATCGTGTTTGCAGGCTCCACCCACCAGGGTGTGGACCAGTGATGCCCAAACGGCCATTCAGACACTGAATCATTAAAGAGCCCTTTGCACATGGCGTTTGAGGAGAAATGACATAGGGTTTCTGAGAGAGACCAAGCACAGGGAGACTGAGCATTAAAAAATTAGAAGCAGACTGACAGTCTGGGAGATGAAGATGCGTCTCTCTCTGGGATTTTGCGGACAGTTTGCAAAGGCAACCTATTCTTCTCTTTCTGTTAAGAGGTTTGAGATTGAGAACTGTATTTGGGTAAGAGGGTGCAGTGTTGGGAGGTAGCAGAGCCGATGTTTTGTTGCCTTTTTTGTGACTGCTTTGACTTGCTCTTTGAGAGGTTTTCATGTTGTGTGAGTATGAACCAGGCAATCTGGCCCCTCTGTCATTTATAGAAATACTTTCTTTGATGATAGCAGAAGAACTCCGCTGGTATCGCTCAGGCACAAGTAATTGCATTACGCTTGCTTCTCATCTTAGTTCATTTTCACGGCTTCGCACATATTTCATCTTGTGCTTTCAAAGAACAGGATCTGGCTGCGAGGCAGGCTGTGGCGTTTGCTGTGGGGGAGAAAAGAGGGGAGGAAAGTTGAGAGTTAATTAGCTTGTTACTATGCATAGCAGACTGTTTTGTATGCAGTGTTGACGCCTGTCTTTCTCCTACTGTACTGATTACCTCTTATCAGTTTCAAGAAATGGGTCAAATGTGCACAAAGGAATTTGTTTTTTGTGTCACAGCTGATTTTTTTTTTTCCCCTTACTGTAAAATGACTTGCAATGTGTGTGTTGAATGTGCTGCTTAAAATGAAAAACTATTTCACTGGCTGTTTACAATATGTTTACTCTGCCCCAGTTTGGACAGATGATATGGGTGGGGATTTATTTTTCAAGCATTTATCTGATAATTCAAAGCTTTGCTTGTAACGAGCATGGAGGTTGGTCATCCAGTGTCTCGCTAGTAGACTCTCGAACTCGAACAAGGAGCTGGATAGATGAACACGTTTGGCCTTGTGATGGCTGGATTGCTGATGTTGCACCGAGCCGCAGAGTCCCTGCTTGTGTTTATCATTGACTCATGGCTTACCTGTTGTTTCTTTCTAGGCCACAGAAAACGAACCAGGTGACATGGACCTGAGTGGCCTGCCAGAGACCGCTGTGGACTCTGAGGAGGACGACGATGAAGAGGACATCGAGCGAGCGTCCGACCCCCTCATGAGTCGGGACATTGTGCGGGACTGTCTGGAGAAGGACCCCATGGACAGGACCGACGATGACATAGGTGAGCACCCAACTAGGGATTGAATTTACTTGGCTCTTCATGACTATTCTGATCAATAGCACTAGTGCAAATATTCAACCATGCAGTGTTTATTGTGAAAAAATATCCTGCCTATTCTTGTGCATGCCTGAGAGTTCTATATTTGAAGACGTCTTTAGAGAATGGTGTGAAAAATACCAATTTAAACAGAAGCACATTGTCCCAATTTTAGATTAATTTATACTTTATAAAAAGCCACTCCCTGCTTTCTTATTTAAATCGTCGCCATAAGTTTACATTTATCTCAAGTCTGTGCTTCTCTCGTATGATCTTGGCTTTCGAGTAATTCTCAAAGCCACATCAGGCTTGCAGTATCATAACTCTTAAGGCTACGATTCTACTCAAATGAAAATGATAGGCATTGTTTAAAAAAAAAAGTGTGCACACTCAGCTTAGCTGCAGATGTGGACTTGGGGAGGATGATACATTGGTGGACGGCGAGAGAGTAAGAACAAGTGCCAACCCCTCCCCCACTTCACTTATCTCCCTGCTGTACCCCCTCCCCTTGCCAGCAGGCTTTTCTAGGTCACGCTGGCACATCCTCTCGCCTCACCTCTCCCTGCGCATTAAACTTTCAGTGCTTCCGCAGCTTCTCACACAACGCTGTTGCCATGCCAAGCCCAGGTCAACCAGTACACCACACTGCTGCTGGTTGGTTGGTAGATGGAGTATAAAGGTGTGTTTTCTTTCTGTGCGCATCATTGTAGGTGTGCTGCAGAAAGTCCTGCACCTTGTATTAAACCTAGCATGGGAATCTAGCACTTGCATCCAATCACATATTCAATAATGAGAAACTATACATTGCACCAAATTCAGAATTCATTGTTTTCTAATCGTCATCATGAAATTTAGAGTTTTTTGGTCTACAGTAGTGAGAAAAATTTTCAAAGGTCTGTATAGAGTCCAGGAAAAAAAAGGCGGGGGTGTAATTAGCAGCCAGGTGCTGCTAATCAGAGGCACTTGATTGACTGATCATCAGCAAGTGTGAGCACCTCTGGAAAAGCAGAAATTTGGGTCGTTTGGTGGTTTGGAGGACTCAGGTGTGTGTTAACACAGTTTTCCAAGGAATGAACATCTCTGCAAATTCACCCGAAGGTCAGAATGTGCTAAGTGAAACTTTGAAGAATTATAAATGAATCCCAAGCACTGCATCTCAGACTATACAGGCCACAGTTAACATAAGAAAAGTAAAGTTTGTGATAGTAAAAATACAAAAAGACTTAACAAGTATGGTTTGTTTGTTGCGAGGGGAAAACCTCTCGTTGCAACAAAGGCATGGCAGCACATCTTAGGTTAGGCTACAAGAGCTGTGCATAAACAGAAGCCAACAAACCTCGATGAACTAAAGAAATGTTGTAAAGAAGAGTGGGCCAAAATTCCTCCATAATGTCTTGAGAGACTGGTAGTCATGCAGAAAAGGATGACTTCAAGTTACTGCTGCTGAAAGCAGTTCTGCAAGCTACTGACTCATGGGGTGTGCTTAGTTTTTCACAGGCCTGCATGGAGTCATGGGAAAAGGTTTTGTTTTTGGTTTTCTCCCACATGATTCTATATTACATCCTCTTTCATCTGTTGTTTCATAATGCCAGTCATGCTAGCCACCATATGACATTTGGAACCTGTTTTTGTTTATGCGTATAGATGTGGTTCTTACAATATAAGTTAATTAAAACCTTTACAAATGTAAAGGTTGAAAGCATTGAATATTAGAAGACATGTGGACAAATTTAATTGATTACTTTATGCTAACAATAAAATATTCACATAAAGATCTGTTAAAAGCACATTGTGAAGGATGTACATCTCTGTTCATGGCTGGATGGAGATGTGTGAGGACATTTGGCTGTAAGCCTGATCCTCCCTGACAGCACACCCACTATGATTTCACTTCTGGTTCATTGTCTCCAATAACTCCCTTAAGTCGCACAGAGGTCGTTGAGTGAATTGTCAGCAGTTTTCCTGGCTTGCCTTAAAGTTTTTATCAATAGAATTGATATTTGGCTTTGTCTTGTCCACATAATGATTTCTCCGTTGGTTTGATATAATTGTGGTGATGATCCATTTTGATGCTGGATTGAGGGCAGTGCAGACCTGCCAGGTGCACGCTACGCTGCCTGCCCTCTTTCTCTCTTCCAAGTGTCTCTTTGATGCCTTTCCTAAACTCCTCTGCTCTCTCTCTTTTGTTCCTCTCGCAGAGCAATTACTGGAGTTCATGCATCAACTGCCAGCATTTGCCAACATGACCATGTCAGTGAGGAGGGAACTCTGCGCTGTCATGGTTTTCGCTGTGGTCGAACGCGCCGGCACCATCGTTCTCAATGATGGAGAAGAGGTGTGTGTTGGTGCATACTCATGCACACGTAAATCCTGTCTTGTGATTGTTAAATTTAATTCATATATGTGTGCGTGCGTGCATGTGTGTGGGTACTGAACCTTAGTCTCACCTCTTCACACCAATGAATCTTTCTTCGTCCATTTGATATTTTTTTCTGCTCTATTAAACTTGAATAGTGGGCATTGCTTATCGGCGGGTCTTTCTAGGATCCTTTAGGCGCCCAGAGCAGGCCTCAGTTATTTCATCTCTCTGTTCAGGACGCTGTTTCAGTGGCAGTTTGCTTTTTTTGCTGTAATACATCCATACAATAGGATGCCTTTAAGGCCTAGCCACATTAGTAAATGTCCAGTCATAAATAATTTAAGGTTCATTGAGTGCATTGTTGCTGTCAGGGTTAAGAAAACCACAATGGCTGCTTTTCAGGAAATCCTGAAAGTACCCTTATTGTTTTTAAATCTTTCAAACAAATGTGCCCCTACTAATACTCTTTGAAACTCCTTTTTTCTTACTTAAGTCTTGTTTTTTTCTGGGCAGCACCAACAGCCTCTTGCTTTTGCTGTATTCCTCTGAGGAAAATAAGAAACCATCTGTTAGTGCAACAGTCCCCTTGTAGTCGCTACATATGGTTCTTTTTGATAAATAACTTTGACTCATTAAAGGACACCAGCTGTTGGGAATGTTACTATACTGAAGTTAATCTGATGTGTGAAGCTGCTAGTGTATTAGTTTTCTGTTTTCTTTCTTTCTTCTTTATTTATTTATTTTTGGTCTGACCTCTGTGATTGTGTTTTATGGCTCCAGCTGGACTCATGGTCGGTGATCCTGAACGGTTCGGTGGAGGTGACGTACCCTGACAGCCGGACAGAAATCCTGTGCATGGGAAATAGTTTTGGGGTGTCACCAACCATGGAGAAAGAATACATGAAAGGTGTCATGAAGACCAAAGTAGACGACTGCCAGGTAAGAGCCTCACTTTAAGTACTCCTGCTCTAGGTGTTGGTCAAATCTATTGCCTGGGTTTACAGGTCAGTTTCTTCTGCATCATTTCCATGTGAAAAACATGGGTACAAACCCTGCCATGTTCAGTTTTTAAATCCCACTGTGACCCACTTGTGCTGAAAGTGTTTGCACTCGTGACACCTAAAGTTGCTGCAGGCAATAGCATCCTTTTAAATGTGTGGAGCAGCTATTATGAAAGAAAATAGGCCAGCTCATGAAAAGAGTAAGATCATAAGATTTTCTTCTAACTCTGAGCTAAAGTCAGTGGCTGGGGTGTAAAAAAAAAAAAAAAAATTGTTCCCATTAATTAGTGAGTATCTTATTTTTATGTATTCATTTGGTTGCTATGCCATCAGATGATATAGGTTATATTACTTTAACACTTTATCTTCCAGTTATTGCGTTTGAATACTACGAAGCATATATAATTAATGTACACTGACAAGTTTCTTTCAGTCACCCACTAATTTGAGTCTCTGTTGTGTCCAGTTTGTGTGTATAGCCCAGCAGGACTACTGCTGCATCCTCAACCAGGTGGAGAAGAACATGCAGAAGGTTGAGGAGGAAGGAGAAATTGTTATGGTGAAGGAACACCGTGAACTCGACCGCACCGGCACCAGGAAAGGGCACATTGTCATCAAGGTAACCGTTAAAAATCAATTAATCTACGCTTCTTTAAACCCCATAATCTCAAAAAAGAAGTCCATTAGAAGATGGCCTTATTTCACACTTGATTTATGACCTCAGTAAACACAGTGAGCCGTATGTACTTGATGCTAGTTTTAAGGCTTTTTAATAAAGCAGGAGTTCCATCTAGTACATGGTTCCATATAGAGTAAAGCAGGCTAGCATTTCAAGTGTGTCTGTGTCACTGACAAGTTGCAGTCATCTTAAGGATCTGCCACTCACTTGTAATGTCTTTCTGTTAAACATCAGGGCACACCGGAGCGTCTCACCATGCACCTCGTAGAGGAGCACTCAGTAGTGGACCCTACATACATCGAGGACTTCCTGTTGACCTACAGGACCTTCCTCTCAAGCCCCATGGTCGTGGGCAAGAAGCTCCTGGAGTGGTTCCACGACCCAAGTCTCAGGGACAAGGTATGATCAGCAGGACTCTGGTATATCTGTTCAGGTACACTTTAGGCAGCCAGACTTTGTACATTTACTCACAGACATGGTGTAAATTTATCTTGTTCCACAGAATTCTGAAAGACTTGAATGTTCTTTAGACATGTTGGATTCACATACATAAAATCCTCAGACATACTTGACTTTTGAACTTGTATTTAATTAGTTGTCAGTAGGTTTAGAGTATAAACAGTTCTACACTCATTCCTCATGAAATCTTTGGACATAACTGAATGTGGGTATAAAGCAAAATGTTCCATTTCTAATCAAGTGCATGTCGATCATGTGATCTCTCCAGGTTACACGGGTAGTCTTGCTGTGGGTAAACAATCACTTCAATGACTTTGAAGGTGACCCTGCCATGACTCGCTTTCTGGAAGAGTTTGAAAACAATCTGGAAAAAGAAGTAAGTGTAAAATATAAAGACATGTGGAAAAATGTTTAATTCAGATTTCTAATTCATTTTCCTCATTGTGTTTCTTTAAGAAAATGTGTGGGCACCTAAGACTGTTAAACATAGCATGTGCTGCTAAAGCCAAGCCACGGCTGGTGACACTAACCAAGCCGTCCAGGGACTCTCCACTGGCATTCAGCCTTCTCGGAGGTCAGGAGAAAGGTTTCCGCATCTTCATCGATGCTGTGGAGCCTGGAAGCAAAGCAGCAGAAGCTGGCCTTAAGCGTGGAGATCAAGTGAGTTGGTTCTCTCCCTCTTCTAACGTCACCAACATCATACACTTTAAATTTTGAGCAGAACATTTCCTGGTAGTGCCGTTTTTATTCAAAGCTCATTTAGCTGCAGAACACTTTTTCTCTGTAGGCTACAGCTGTGCAGACTAGCACTTCAATTTTCCTGTTGAAGTAAATTTTTGTTGTGAAATTGGTTTTACATTTTGCTCTAACTAGCATTAAAAGGCCTCTTTTGAAAAGTCTCAAATTGAACTTGCCAGTAGCTGGGGGCACCCTGTGTTGGCTTTTTTTCCTCACAACTTGACTGCTCAACTATTTTCACACTCTGCAGTCCTTAGGGCTTTAAGCAAAGTCCCTTAATCCTTGAAACCATCTTGAGAGCGTCTGGATGTGAGTTAAGCCCTCTTGACTCCAAACATCCCCTGCAGCTGTTTCCTCAAAAGGAAGCAGAGACACTGACATCCATAAGGAAACATTCTCTTTCTCTCATATTCTTCATACTTTCTTTTTTAAACAGCTGTAGTTAATGTCATCATTCACCCAGTACCTGCTCTTTCAGAGCTTTAGTATTAATCTCATTGGTTTTTATCATCTTCTCAGCAGTGAACTCGCTAATCACTCCTGATCCTAAAAGAGTAGTTTGACTTTGAAAAAGTAAGCATTTACTGGCCTCACAAGAGCAGATGATGGCCTGTATGTCCATTACGGTTAAATGTGACTTCCTCTTCTGCCAAAGAGGAAGTGGCAGCTCAGTTAGATGATCGCATTTAAATGCAAATATCCGGCACCTGTACAATGGTCAGGTTATGAAGACAAAGACGGGGCTATTTGGAAATGAAAAGGGTCCTATTAATGTCAAAACCATATGTTGATGATGTTTATATCCTGTAGAACATGCATGAGCTTGGGAGTTTAGGGCCTCTTTATTATCTAGTTAAACTGCATAGTTCAGAGATTAATATTTGCAGTGATATAACGCGACCTGCAGATTGGCCTGATGTGGTGATAACAGATGAGTTTTAGTACTTCCTGTGCTGGAGTCCTGTCAGAATTTAAAAGTCACTCTGTGGTCAAATGATGTTCTTGTGTTTTAAATCCATGGGCCAGATATGATCATCAAACACACCAGGAGGTTGGATTTTTAATCCACGTCCATAATTATGCATAAGGTGCTAATTTAGACATGATTCTTTTTCTAACAAGGAGCTGGCAGTGTGTTCAATTCATTATGTTTGCTCTTCTTGTTGTTAACAAAAGAATGCAAAATGTCAAGGTTCCAGTTTTGGAGCCACGACATAATTTTTGTGTTTCTTTATGGGTTAGAAAAACAGGACGCTATTGACATCATCAGCTCTATTGTTTTTCCTCAGTCTGTTCTCGATAAGATGTATAACCCTTTAGTACAGTAAGTTGCTTAAAATTGTGCTGATGGCTTTCTCTGTCTTTCCTGAAGATCTTGGAGGTCAATGGACAGAATTTTGAGAATGTCCAGCTCAGCAAAGCCAATGAGATTCTGAAGAACAACACCCATTTGTCCATAACTGTGAAGACAAACCTTTTAGGTAAGGCATATTATAAGTTATGATAACTTGTCAACATCCACCAAATCACTGGTGATCCTATGACGATTAGAGAGAGAGTTATAGTTATGTCAACAGCAATCACTTTTTTTTGTTGACTTGTCCAAATGTTAAAGCTTAGTACTGAACAAAAAGCATGTGGATAAACTAATAAAAAGGTTAAAATCTGAGAGTAGATGTAGGAATACAAAAGTGTCTTTAATGACTCTTTTTTTTTTTTCTTTTACATTACACACCTGTCTAGTGTTTAAAGAGCTGCTAACAAGGCCAGAACATGACCATGATTTGGATTGTGAGGAGGAACATGATCGAAAGAACGGGGCACCCCACCTTCCAAAGATTGGGGACATTAAGAAAGCCAGTCGCTACTCGATCCCCGACCTGGCGGTGGATGTGGAGCAGGTGATGAGTCTGGAAAAGGTCAGCAAGAAAGCAAAGACCAACACAGTGGGAGGACGCAACAAGCTGAAGAAGATCTTTGATAAGACGCTCACGAGCATCCTGCCCCCTAAACCGTACAAGTAAGAAGACCTCATTACTTTTAACTGTCACGACTTAATTACCAATAAAAGCAGCTTTGCATGTCTAGATTTCAGTGAGAAATAAATATTTAGGACTCTGTGCAGCATTTATATTCAGTAGACTCTGAACTCTGTGATTTTAATATCAATAGGAAATCAAAGCCTCCTGATTGGAGCTGATTCTTCGTTTCTGATTTTTCCTGACACTTTGACATGTTTCTCTGAACGATTATGCAAAGTGCACCTGCATTTTTATCAGTCTGCCAACCAAATTCAAGGCTGAATCAGAATTACTTTGAAATGCCGCAGATAAACTGGGAGTAAACACTGCAGGGGAAATACAAGGTATTTGTTCATATAAATTTAGTTCCTAATGAGAGCAGGTGTCCATTTCCCACAGGGCACCATTGAAAACGTCTTTTAGCTGAGCCATATATAACCTTTGCTTTCACTGCTGTAAAACTCCAGGATAATTAACATGGAATACATCATATGGACTGCACAGCCCCAAATGTGTTTCCATCCTCCTTCTCTTCCAAACACAAATATCGCCCTCTGCCTGTTGTTGACAGAACTGCTATCTATAACAGACTCCCCTCTGCTCGCCCTCTCGTTTCCATAGCGACGTTTGCGTGGGCCAATCACAGGATGACAGCATAGTGGGAATGAAGCAGTCCAAACAGATCCCACCAGCTCTGCCAGTCAGCGGAAACCTCTCGTCGTCAAACCCAGACCTCCTGCAGTCACACCACCGCATCCTCGACTTCAACAACCAGCCTGGTGTGTATTTAACCACTACATGGAGCTCGGGAAGTTTGTGGCATCAACACATTTAGAATGTTCAAAAATACTCTGCCATTATGTCATTTGTGGGGAACAAACAAAGAACCGCTCACTCAAATAGCGTCAGATGACTAAACATAATAAAATAGCTACCTAAACAGTTGTTCCTCCACTGCTCACGCATAGCACAAAATAAACAAGAAAAATACAGTAAGATGGTCTTTATATTAACTTCTGTCCATTATGTTGTTTATATCCTTTCAGTCCCATTGATAATGAGTAAGTATCGTCTCTCTTTGTGACTCTGCTTCTCCTGGAAAAATCATATCTTTGGCAGTGCTTTCATCCTTTATGTCAGACTTGTAGACATTAATCTATTAGAGTGCAGTCGCTTAATCTGGAGTCATAGTAGTAAAAAGCTAATTCAGTAAAACAGCAGTGCAATTTTATATTTCCTCTGGGCTCATATGTTTTCATGGAGATTTATCTGATCTGCAAGATGCTGGTGTGGCTTTTGCGGGCGTGGGATTGGTGATAAGCTCTTGATAAAGCTTGACAATCAATCAGTTAATCAATCACTGTTTCTTAATCGGATTAAAGCTGTTCAGATTTCAGGAGAATGATGGTAACGTATACCACAATTACCATTGTTTGTTCTTCCCAGATATGTCAGACCAGGTGTTGCGAGTCTTCAAGGCGGACCAGCAGTCTCGGTATATTATGATCGGGAAGGACACAACCGCTAAAGAAGTGGTGGCCCAGGCTATCAGGGAGTTCGCCCTGACTGCTGCACCGGAGGCTTATTCGCTGTGCGAGGTGTCTGTCACACCTGAGGGCGTCATCAAGCAGAGACGTTTACCTGATCAGCTTTCTAAGCTAGCCGACAGGATTCAGCTGAGCGGCAGGTAATGACTTCTTTATCTTGATGTTCAAACTGCAACATCAAAAAGTACATAAAGAGTAGGAATAAAGATGGGTTGGAAAAGGTCAGTTCCACCGTTCCTTTCTTGGTCTCCTTTACATGGAGGGTGATGTGCAGTATAGTTTTTATTGCCGTTTTAGTAGGACAAAACATCTTAAATCCAAGAAACCATCCTTATTAAAGAAAGGATAAATAAGAATGAATTGGGATGGAGTGATTGACCTCAGTTCATCTTTTCAAGATCCCAGTGGATTAAAACTCATTGTTTTATCAGCAGCATTAAAAAATCCTAAGCTTTTTGCAGTCTTAGCAGAAAATTCTCATAGATACAGAGAGAAAAAATGGCAAATGTTTAACCAATATTTTGCAATCCATCTTCCTCTATCAGATACTACCTAAAGAGCAACATGGAGACAGAGACGTTATGTTCCGATGAGGATGCCCAGGACCTCCTTCGAGAAGGACAGATTTCTTTGTTACAGCTCAGCACCGTGGAGGTGGCCACGCAGCTCTCCATGCGGGCCTTTGAACTTTTCTGCGCCATCGAGCCCACCGAATACATCGATGACCTTTTCAAGCTGCGCTCAAAGACTGGCTCTGTCAGCCTCAAGCGCTTCGAGGAGGCAATTAACCACGAGACCTTCTGGGTGGCCACTGAGGTTACGCGGGAACCGAACCAGCTCAAACGCATGAAGATCATCAAGCACTTCATCAAGATAGCCCTGCACTGTCGCGAGTGCAAGAACTTTAGCTCCATGTTCGCAATCATCAGGTGAGATGATGAATGTGCAATAAACTGATTTCTTTTACATTTTGGGTCATATTTTTAAGTCAAATTAATATAGAGAAGTTCTTCTGTGTTGTGATGTCTGTACAAATTGTTGTACTGATTATATATTCACTGCCACGGCTTTCCCTATAGTGGTCTGAACCTGGCTCCAGTCTCCAGGCTAAGAGGCACATGGGAGAAGTTGCCAAGCAAATATGAGAAACTGTTCGGGGACCTGCAGGACCTCTTCGACCCTTCAAGAAATATGGCCAAGTACAGGAATGTCCTCAGCAATCAAAACCTCCAGCCACCAATCATCCCCCTGTTCCCTGTCATCAAGAAGGACCTCACCTTTCTACATGAAGGTAAAACAAAATGAAACGACCGACTTCATAAAATAATTATGGCTTCCCTCAACTTTTGTGATTGGCAGTATTTTTGCAAAGTTCTTGTGTGGCAGATTTACTCTAGTGTTTTTACATTATTTTATATCTGTTTAGCTCAGATCTTTCACTCGGTAAACATTACTATATTAGACACTACACAACACACACAGCTGCAGATTCTGCACAGTTTTTCTGAAAGGAGTCAGTGTTGCCAGATACTGCTGATGGTTTCCAGCTCAAAATCTATTCAAAAACTGCCAATATGCACACAGACCCACAGAGTTTAATCACCACTGCACTGCATCAGATTCAAGAGCAGTGCACACTAGCGCTCAATCATACACAAAACAAAAAACTATTCTTACTATCAGTTTGCAGGCAAACACTTTTGCATTATAACCTATCATTTAAAAGCAACCTAAATAACAATCCATTTTGCAAAGTCGAACACCCAGGCATGCACACACATACAATACAGGACAACTGGCTGTTTTTCATGTAAGCTTTTCTCAATGTGAAAGCCAACTATAAGTAGGTAACTGCTTCTTGGTTTCAGTGTGGTTCTTTAAATTTTGCAGTTAGCTTTCCTATCATCTGCTATACATGGAATTATCCATAACTTTAAGTTTACCTCTCTGACCAACGTCTTTATGTACAGACCACCAGTGATCTCAAAACAAATTGTGTTGATTTGCTGTATAAATGCAGTAACCACAAACAGAATCTAATTGTTTCAAGGGGTAAAAATGCTTCACGGTTAGCCATATTTATCTCCGTAGTCCTCTGTCACTTGCTGTAGTTTTTAAACTCTGTAATTGATCTTTTTTTTTTCTTTGGATTTTTCAGGCAATGACTCTAAAGTGGACGGCCTGGTGAACTTTGAAAAGCTGCGGATGATTGCCAAAGAAATTCGCCATGTTGGTCGCATGGCGTCTGTCAACATGGACCCAGCCCTTATGTTCCGAACAAGGTAAGATATTTAGGAAACAAAGTCAGATCTTTAGATTCTTAAGGACCCTTCACTCTCACTGTAGGACCAGCCGGCACTGCGCTGACTAACCAGCTCTGTGGGGTTAGCCGGTTCACGTAGATTGAGTCCAATTCCTGCCTCACGCTTTTCCTTTAAGCAGCTGTTCTCTTTGGCAACTGCTTCGTCTAGCAACTGTTTCCTTGTACACATTGTTGGCATAAAATGTGCTCAGTGCTTCTGTGAAAGTCTCTTTGTCTAATGATGTCTCCTCTTAGTCGAGTGTTACCATTTGATTTCCTTTCTGCTGACTTTCATGTGGGTCTGTTGGTGAAATTGCTTCTCTTTGGTGATCTTGGTGGTCTTTCCTGTCCTAAGCTTTGTCTCCTCTCTCTCTTTCAACTCATCCACCCTTTGCCCTCCATGCTTCTCTGCTCATGGCACACACCCTCTAGGAAGAAGAAATGGAGAAGTTTAGGGTAAGTTTGGTGACCCTACAACCTTTGCCCTCTCTGCACCATGCACCCTTTTTTTCCCTGCAGATTTGCGTGCTTCCCCTCTGAAACCTTGCTTTCATTAACCGTTTTGAGTTAAATCCTTCTAACTCTGCTTGACACTAACCTATGGATATTCAGTGGAACAAAGGTCACATATGCCAACATGAGGTTATAGTGAATTATTTGAGAATCAGTAAATAATGGGAATAATTGGAATACTGTTTACAACATGAAATAAACACACGCGTGGAAAATATTTGACAAATAAAAGGATTATATCCAGCTTCCAAGTAGCAAATGTGACCTTTTTCTGATATGTTGTTTCCCAACATAATGCATGCAGCTTCTGTTTCAAAGTTTTGCCTGTCTTTGATGGTCGATCTGCTTATCAAAGCTCCAAACAGCCAGAGATTCTGGAACTGAAATACTCTGCAACATGCTTTACATTCTTGTGGTCAAATGGGACACCATTGTGCACAGCCAGCATTTAATGGGAAACATGCAGATTTACATTTCATTCACTCAAAAACAAAAGAAAGCAATTTGACATCTGCAGCTCATGATTAGCACCTTAATCTCGTAAATACAACATCCTTGCCTTGTAGCTGTGAGATTGTTGTCTCGTAATAATATCTCTGAAATGTGGTTTGTTGTTGTTATAAGGTACTACTTGAAAATGTTTTATTGAAACGTGATAAATTTAATTCCACCATCGAGAACAAATGTGGCTTCTCATTGACTAACACCACAGGCGACTGCCAGGGTGCTGTTTGGCTGAGACCATGTGCAAAAACAACATGCTTTTACTACTACTACTACTACTACCAGCTCTGACTCAAACCACAGAAATGTAAACTATGACTGCACTACACTAGCCCCTCTTTCTACTGCCCTGTTGTTTGACTGCAGCCGTCATCGCTCAACCTCTCCCTCTGCCGTCTGGAATGTCTGGAATGTTTTGGAGTTGGGAGAAATGACTAAAGCTGTTCTCTGCATGTTCGAGTTTTAAATACCATGCTCCCTATGTAGCCTCCTAGTGTCAAATATACAGTTTTACTTCAAAATCGAGTCATTTACAGTCTGAAGCCACACCTTTTTTTTGTCTTCTTGTTTGTGCGTCTCTGTTCCTCTGTATGTTCATGTGCACAAGCAGGTCGCTAAGTCAGGGTAGCGCCAACGCCGCCGTGCTTGACGTCACACAGACAGGTGGGCACAAGAAGCGAGTGCGACGCAGTTCCTTCCTAAACGCCAAAAAGCTTTACGAGGATGCCCAGATGGCTAGGAAGGTCAAACAGTACCTGTCCAACCTCAGCCTGGAAACGAATGAGGAGAGTCTTCAGACACTCTCCCTACAGTGTGAACCCTCCATTAGCACATGTGAGTTTGTTGCAGTTTTTCTTCTGTCTTTCAGTTTTTGGGGTTTGGGGAATTTCATAGGGAAAAATATGAAGTTATAAAAGATCGAAGCTTGAGCGCAATTCTCCTGAGACATACTCATACCCTCACACATACTTCATTGCTCAGAAGCAGATCCTCAAGGACTCACTGGCATGAAATAAAAATCTGAGTTACTTAGCCAGTTTCCTCATTGTTGATGCCAAACCTCCTTTGTTGTCATTGCACTGGGGAGTAGTGGTCAGAGAGTTTTGATCGATACAAAAGTCTTAAGAGCAAATTTCTTCCTTCTAAGCCCTTTTTAACACATTTAGCTATTAAATGTAACTTGAAGTATATCTATACAGAATACTTACTTATTTCCCACTACTCAGTGCCCAAAAATGCAGGTGGGAAACGACCAGACACTTCTCCAGTTGTGCCCAGAGCTGCAAGTCAACAAAGGGGTCAGCTGGCCAAAGGAAACCAGGCTCTCCAGGTCCCCGCTGTGGCCCTTTACCCATCTCGAAAGAAAGTGCAAGTCAAGGATCTGCCACCATTCGGTAAGACGAAGATTACACATAACCGTCAGTATTCAAGTATCATTTGAGTTTAACTGTATTTCCCCCTCCCATCATTGAGAGAGAATAGGATATGTGTTATTTTAGAATAAAGCTTTATGATTGTGAACATTCACTGGATAGTTATGAAGGTAAAATTCTTGGGATTTGAATCTTTTTATTTTTTAATTGGTTTAGCTTTCCATACAGGTGGATACAGTAACGGTGCATGATTGCATGAACAGCATTCTGTATAGATCTCCTGTTCCCTTGTCCTTGTACATGCTCCTATTACCTTGTCCTCCTCATCTTTTTATTTGCAGACAATGGCTGATTCAGCTTCTTTGTGACAGTGCTGCCACCAAGAGGCTGGCTGGCAATAAGCAAATGCAAAAAAACCCAAAAAAAATCCCAGACAATGCTGCTTAGCGTCCCAGCACCCTTGGGGACTGGCAGTGTTCCTCATGTTAATTCTGCTCATCTTTTTGCAAATGTCCACAGGCACCAGTTCCCCGCAGTCTCTGAAGAAGATCCTCGCTCTTTCAGAGGAAGGGAGCGAAAGACACCGGAGGCAGCCAGAGGACACCATGTCCAATGCCTCCTCCCAGCTCTCCTCCCCTCCCACCTCCCCCCAGAGCTCGCCCAAGAAGGGTAAGCCAATAATCCTCCCTCCCTCTGACACCACTCTCCAGACTGCAGTCATGGTGAGCTACAATTGCCACCTAGTGGCTACCGCTATGTACTGCATGATGGCTCTCATTGTTCAGAGTATGAGAGACCAATATGATTCCCCCCCCAATTTCCACCTGATTCCAAAACCAACCAGGACTCTACTAAAATAAAAATCATAGCCTTTATCTAGACGATGTTCCCTGAACATTTCAGAAACTTGTATACCTAAAGAAACCCCTTTGTTGGTAGTCACAACAGTTAGCATTTATGTTCACATCCTCCAATACTTGCTTCCTTCAGAAATTTGTGGGCAAGTTAAACTTTTGCTGTTTTTGTCTACAAGGTAGGGTACCTTCTAAAATGACTACAAACATCTCAATGTCTTACATGCATCAGGAGGCAGCACCAGTGAAGTCTTAATATTTACCAGAGATTTCTTTGCTACCCTTGTCACAGCATTTTTTTTTCACTCCTAGAATATGGCAGAGAACTTCTGTTTAAGTAAGAATACCCATGTAAAGAGATCTGACAGGCTTCTGCAGTCTGTACATGATGTCTTGTTTAAAGTTGACAGATGATACGTGAATAAGAGTTGATTTATACTATAAAACAGATACTGTATGGATTTAATTTAGTCAGCCAGGTTTAAGTAGTGCAAAAACAGAGATAAGCACTTAGAATTTGAATGCTTTTCTCATAATTTCTCGCTACTTTTACCAATGACTATGAATTAAAAATTATAAATTCTGATCTACTGCCAATACATAAATGCACCTTCTTCCATCTCTTCCTCGCTCCTCCAGGTTACAACAGGATGGGAGACACCTACTCAGACTCTGGTCACAGTGAGATCTCCTCTCGCTCCAGTCTTGTTAGTAACTCCTCTTTCGACATGGCCCAGGAGGAGAGGAGACTTCGTCACTCCGGAGTAGTCGGGGATTCTCACATCGGAGGATCAAGGCTGGAACGAAGAGCCACAACTGACCCCGATCAGTACAGTCTTGGGTAGGATTACTGAGAACTTGATAAGTGAATCATTGTTTTTTTTTCCTTCTGAGGTGAAGCATCATAATCTTTACTATTCTTTTTTTTTTAAACAACATATCCTAGGTCATATTCATCAATGCAGGACTGTCGGGGCATTTATGCTGGCGGCCATACAGTACTCTCCTCACCCAGTTCAGAGGAACTGACTCAGGATCAGGGAGACCGCGTTTCCCTCGATGCTGCAGACAGCGGCCGCGGTTCTTGGACGTCCTGTTCCTCTGGCTCCCACGACAATATCCAGACCATGCAGCAAGGACGTAGTTGGGAAACTTTGGCCTTTGGCGGTGGTGGAAGTGGAGGCGGCATTGGAGGGCTCCCTCCTGGCGGGCCAGATGCCTTATTAGGGGGATCAGCTGCACTGTGGGCAGCACAGGCAAGGGGGAGCTGGGCATCTGCCAGCTCCTCCTCGTCCTCAGCAGCATACTGGGGGGAGGACTCCGAGGGGGATACCGGCACCATAAAGAGGAGAGGAGGAAAGGACGTCAGCACCGACCCAGAAACAAGTAGCATCACATCCACCGGGTCAGAGGAGGCAAAGCAGCTCGGCCGACCATCTCCATCACCCATCACCGTCGGAAATAAAGGCGGCCTTTGTGAGTGACTGCTAAGTTTTTGTTTTGTTTTTTTATGCACCATTACGAGTTTACTGACTGTTTACTGACTTGATTGCAGTGACTTTCTAAAGTTACCTCACAGTCATGAGGAGACTCCTCAAGTTTGTGCACCTCACAAAGAAACCTACACGTACCTGCTATATAACACATTTTTGACCTAAAATAATGTACAGATTCCAGTGGTGTTAAATTTTTTCCTGGCATGTCCTAATATAAATATTAAACATTATACATTCATCCTGCAGCAGCTCAGTGTCTCATTATTGCGGCCTGCCCCACAGTTTGAGAAACATTGGATTAAACAAACAAATGTCTTTGTGGCTTTAGTTTGTAATCCAGCTCATTTTAAACAATGATGTTTGGGCAGGCTGTGGTTGTCCCTGCAAAGACCAAGAGGGAAATGTATCTGGAAACCATCAGCTAGCATTTTGCTTTTCACAGTTTTGTTGTTCATTCCTGAACAGTGACTCGGGTCCAGAATTTTGGCCGCGATGTCCACTGGCTGCGCTGAATGGGCCCCAAATATCAGTCAACCCACAGGCCAAATCATTAGAGAATAGCTGTTGGGTTCCCAGACTGCTTCTCATTCAACTCTTGGCAAAAAAAGAAAAGAATGAAATGGGCATAGATCCCAAAATTATGAGGTAATCCTACATCCTATCGAAGGATTGTTTTTCTACTGTGCAGCAGAGCAGTCCAAATTTGAGATGGTAACATTTAATGACAGCATCTTTAAATGTTGCATGTCATCCTCTTTTTCCCTTCAGTTTTGATTTCTGTCATCTTCTACTGTCGCTGCCAAAAAAGCTCCATGAAACACATCACGTGTCTCTCCTTTGTATCCCCTCAGCCCGAAAAGAGGGCCGTTACCGTGAGCCTCCCCCGACTCCCCCCGGCTACACTGCCTTGACCATCTCCGACCTCGCTGAGGGACAGCACTCAGCCCAGTCTGTTCCCACGTCCACAGCGACCCACTCAGGCCGGCGGCCACCAGACTACACTACGGCTCTGCAGCGCTCGCGCATGGTCACCCAGTCGCCCGACTCCCACCAGGCCCACCAGGGGGCCAAGCACCGGGCAGGCGGCCTCCACCGCACTCGCTCACCTGCCGAGGAGCAAGAGCCTGAAGAGGAAGAGGAGGGTGAGTCCTTGTCTTCCAAACTAGTCGCTCTGAGGAAGCCAGTGGCACAGCATACACCAGAGACTCCCAGACCATGACAGTGTGTGTACGGGGGTTAACAGGCAGGGCCCGACTCCCCAAGGCAGGTAAAAACTAATTTATCAGGTTGCCCCCTCCACACCAGTGAACCTGCATGTCAGCAGAGATGCATACAACCCCCACAGCACTAGTAGCACCGGTCCCACTCCAAATTCCAAAAGTCAGTGGAAATTAAATTTGATCTGGAAAGTCTTGATTTGGAGTGGGACCCTCACCTCTTACCCGCAATATGTCATCATGCATGAGTCATACTTACTGGATTAGACTCACTACTTCTCTGCCACCACGCATTCTGCTCTTCTTCTCTCACTTTCTCACACACCGTGTCCAAACAGCATTCATCAGCAGACACGGTGTTAGGATCCTCTCACCCATGCAGTCAGTGCCTGAAAACATGCACCTCCATTCACCTGCACCAGCACACCCCTGACTCGCCTGCAGTGACTCTGAATATACTGTGTGTCGTTGTAGTGGTCTGGTGTAGCGAGAAAGATCAAAATGTGGATAGATGTGCACTTGTTAAGTAATAAATGTATAGACTAACATGAAATAATGCGCTAGTTTAAAGAAAGGCTGATGTGCAAGCTTGAAAAAAGGTTTTAGTTTAGGTAGTTCAGTATGCCTGCCTACAAAACAGCTGTTTGTTTACACACTAAAAGCAGCCACAAAAAGAAATTTGACACGCAACATAAAAATATTTTACCAAAATTGACATTTTAGAACCTTTTTCCACCCAACGAGCTTCCTGTCCTTGATTTCATTCATGATTTGATGCAAGAAATCAAGAACTGGAACTGAAACAGACCAAAACTACAAAAACATTTTTCCAACTTTTTGAGAGTGATGACTCAAAGAAGGCCATTGGAAGGAAAACAGTGAGAGAAACAGTAAAAACATTTCCTGCTGCTAATATACACAAGAAATCCCGATGTCAACAAATCATCTCAAACCTGTTAAAAATAGATACTGCAGTGCATTTCCAGTGGAGGACATTTCCAACTGGAAGCTTTAAATAAAGCACGTGGAAATGTTCAAGCTGTTTTTGACTTCGTATGTCAGAGGTTTCAGGAAGACAGCAAAGTGAAGTGTTGGAGTAGTGAATGTATCTGTGACATCTGCCATGCAATCTAACATGGCTCCATGGCAGAGTTGGCATCAGCAAGTTGTTAATTATCTGGGCAGTATCCCAGGCAAAACTATCCGAGCACCATGCCAAATGTGCTTGGAGAAAATGCTTTGAAAATCCTTTATTGCTTTATATTTCGAAAACGCCACAGTCTGCCTTTAGATGACTGAGCAGCACTGTTGTACTGCGGTGTTTGTGTCCAATCAAACAAGTTTAGTCAAGCTTTGAAAACGTCCCTCGAAAACTTCAGATTGATGTGAGTTAAAGCTGATCAGAAAAATGATGGCATTCTTTGGTAATATTGTTGGCATTACATTAAGTAAAAGCTTCTTGAGCGGTGTCTCGGGCAGGTTTTCATTCTACACATTGCCACTGCTGACCTCATTAACTCTTCAACTTTATTACATTCTAGCTCATGCATTCATTCAAGGTAACTGATACCTATCTTTGTTTCTCTCTCCACAGAGGATGAACAGGTGTCAGCGGTTTGAGGGACAACAGTGGACATCTTTTTGCAGTAACTTGAAGTGCCCCTTGTTCAGGGTGGGCAGGATTAAAGAGACAGGCAAACAGACTCATCCGTGACATAACGTGCCTGCCTCCTCCACTTGATTCTCCCTCCTTATTGGTGGATTCCTCTGCTCATCTCCCTCCTCCGCCTTAAAGCATCATGGAGGGTTGAATGACCCTGCATGCAAAAAAAAAAAAGAAAAAAAAAGGATAAAAATACTGTGAAGAAGAGATGGAGAGAAGGTCAAAGACGATTTAAAAAAATGCCTGGCACTTTGGAAAAAATAAGACTGCAGAACCCTGACTGGCACTGGGTTTTGGGGGGCTTCACCCTAGCCACAGACACACAAAACCACATAAATATTACTGTTACAAACAGGACTGACTTCTTAAGACTGCCCCCCACCACCACCGCCGCCGCCACCAATAACAAAATCCCAGACCTTGCTGTTGACACCACAGCATCATGACGTGTTGAGCTTCATCTGCACTTTCTCATTTTCTACTTTCTAAAAAAAAAAACAAAAACAACAAAAAAACAACCCAAGAACAAATAAAACAACAAAACAGACTAATGCTGAAGACGGAGAGAAACGACGGTTGACTTGACTCTTAATTTTCAACTTCCCACTAGATTTTTTTTTTTTTTTGTTTGTTTGTTTGTTTGAGTTTTGTTTCTTTGATTGCACTCTGGGGGACCGAAAAGAGAAATCAAGTCAGCCCATAATTTCTCTGCCTGGACTGAAATGACCCATCTGTTGCTGAGGGTTTGAACTCTGAATCCAGTATTATCTCATGTCACATATGAAAGCTAATCACTTGTTGGTTTAAATCAAAGAGCTAGGAGGAGGACTCAGGTGGGAGAACCAACGTGCACACATACACAAACAGACAGAGACACACACACAATACATTTTGCATACCCAAGCATAAACAAAATCACAGTTTAATTCAAAAGCTAGCACTTTCAGCACAATATCAGATTTTACCAGATGCTTGCCGCCACCCCCCCCACACCCCCGGATACCAGGGTATGAGTGAAGCATATCAGCAGAGTGTGTCTGGTTATATCTCAGTCTTTGTATCATCTAGTTGCTTTGTTTTACACTGAGACTTTTGATGGCGATTATAGGAAAAAGCACAGAGATGACCCACTGGGAATCACATGAGGCTTAACGGTGTTGGTCTCTACAGTGCATCAGAGGCACACAAGCGAGCTAAAGCGAGAAATCTAAGAATCATAGTACAAACTGTGAGCAGCAATCGAGCACTAATATTAGAAAAGTTGCCTTTCATTCCTTTATTCTTACTGATGAAAGGATCACAGACCAGCAGCAGGGCTGATTTTGTTTTAAAAGCTGCCAGTGTGAATCTACCTTTGCAACATGATCTTGTAATAGTCTTAATATACACCCATTTCCCTCCCAAATGAAAATATCCACTAATTCAGATTTGGCTTCTTCCCGACACAAACACACGCCACATCTCATGAATGTCCAAGCGCCTTATGATGCCATGATTGCAAACATTTCATTCGGCGGTTGTCCCCAATGTGAATCACCTTGTTTCAAGAGCAAGCCTTGAATCAAGCAATAGTGGAATGAAATGCCTTATTCAAGATACTTCCCCTGGCTTTTTTTTTTTTTTTGTTGTTGTTGTTTTATTTTGTGTGTGTGTTTTGGGTTTTTTTTAATATATATATATATAAAGACTCAGTAGAACCAGGAAGTCGGGCATTTTTTTTTGGTTTTGTTTGTGGCTTCAGGTGGTTTTACCAGACTGTGTTACAGTATAGTAGATCTTTTTGTCTCGGCATAGAGCGACCCTGCCTCCCTCCCTCTGTTGTCGTGCTACCAGATACATCCTCAGAAACTCTCCTCATCTGTTACAGACATCAGCTCAGTGGATGCTGTGTGTATATCGCTAATGCCTGCGTCCAGTTTTACATCATATCTCAGCATCAATGGAAGCGACTGAAAGTTTTGATCTTTTTTTTCTTTGACTCCGGTGAGGTAGTTGACAAATGAAGTACTTTTGTTTTGTTTTTAATCCAAGGCTGCCAATTTAAACGGTTAAGAATCCACTTGTGAAACGTAAACTTTTTGTTGTTCTTCAGAGTGGCACTGATCACATTGATCAGTCTTTGAATGAGTGCAGTGTTTTCCACTGTGTTCTGTGACTTCGCTCTAATCATTTTTTTTCCTAGGGTCTCTTTTGTTGTATTTCTTTTTTTTGTAATGGTTGCAGATGGATTGTTAATAATTTGTTTGTAATACAGTGGTGACATGCATCATTCACTTTCATTCAACTCTGAAGATAATGTGCATATTAGCGGGCCGAGTCCTAGTTCGAAAAACAAAACGTTGCACAACAATGTACAAGCGTAAAGATAAGTGTAGTAGGTAGAACTGCTACTCCGTTTGATGTGTGATGTCAGTGAGAAATGTACATTTAGCTGGTGATGATCTTCTTTTCTTCATTCTTTCTTGTACTACTTTGACCTGTATGTCTTTTAAAAAGACAATTGGTGGAGTACGTATCGGTTGTTTTTTGTATTTTTAATACAATAATTGTAAATATTGGTTATATTTTTGTTCAAATGTACTATGTTTATGCCTCAACATCCAGTTTATATGAAGCTGGGAATCAATAAAACTGCATAAAGAATCAACACTTAGGTTTAAATTCACTTATTCATTTCTTCTGCATTTAGATGTCTTTCTTTTTATTTTTCTTTCTAAGGATTTTTTTTTTCCCCTTTTGTCTCCAGATGCCGTCTAGTGTTTGCACAAGTCATGGAAGCAACTTGAAAAGTGTAACGCTCATCCTTTTCTATCTGACCACAGAGTGTCAGAGTTAATAAAAGAGATATTGAAGTCTCCTCTTGCTTTTATGTACTTGTTTTGTGTTATCTTGTTATTCTGAGAATAGTGCAAGTCCCCACTCTAATTTTTCTCTTGGTGTTCTAATTTACTTGATTCCTCATTCGTTTCTTCCATTAGCCGTTTCATTTTCTAATAAAGTTCTACAGTTCCCATAATAAGAGAAGTAAATTGATGCCAATACATCTGACCAGTGTTGTGGAAATGATGCGTTTTTGTTTTTTTTATTTCTCTTGAAACTGAGACATTTAATTCATCCCTTCGTTGTTCGTGATAACTGCTGAGATTTATATTTTTCCTGATATGGGAAAAATGGAAAGATGAAATGCATGCAGCAACACAACAATGGCAGGCAGCGTTGTATAAAATTAGTTATTTTCCAAGGGGACTGGATGGGACTCTGGTGGTTCAGAAGTTTGAAAATGTTAGCTGTGCGTCCTGTTTTGACTTCAGTTTTATTTTTGTTGTTTTCAGTTCAGTTTGATACTTCTCAGAGTGACTTTGTTCATTTCTTATGCATTCTTCAGTAATATTAAGTTACTTTTAAGTTTAGTTTTCATGAAATGGGTGATGGCAAGATAAGAATTAGAATAATGGATAGGATTGTCAGAATATACACTCAGAGGCTATATACACACTTTATTAGCTACAGCTGTTCAACTGCCCACATTTAATCAGCCACATGCCAGCAACTCTGTTCATTTAGGCATCTCTGGTAAGTGGCAGTTCTCTGAGTAAAAATATTGATGCAATGCAAGAGAGCAGAGGAGAATTGCCAGATTGTTTTGACCCGATGGGAATGCAACTGTGACTAAAATAACTTTGTAACAACCAAGCTGTGAAGAAGAGCATCTGTGAGTGCCAGACACATTGAACTTTAAAGGAGACTGGCTATAGTGGTGAAAGACCACACTGTGTGCCACTCCAGGGATCACTAAATCTGGACAATAGAAGATTGGAAAAACATTGCCTGTTCCGATGAGGCTCGATTTCTGTTGTGACATTTGAATGGTAAGATCATCAAGAAAGTATGGATCCATCCAGCTGTGTCATGCATCAGAAGATGGGTTTTGGTGGTGTTTTTTGTTTTTTAACAAAACGCTACTCAAATGGGTCACCAGACCTCAAGCCAAAAGAGAACATTTTGCATGTGGTGGAATGGGAGATCAAACCTGCAGCAACTACGCGATGCTATTATGACACTAATTCTTAGAAATGTTTCCAGCACCTTGTTTAATCTGAGCCACAAAAAATTAAAATAGTTCTGAAGGCCAAAGCGGATCCAACCGAGTAATAGCAATGTACCTAATGACCACAAGAGGGCACTCTAACAGTTAAGATCTGAACTCTGCAATTTGCTCGGACGTTAAAGTGAGTGTTGTAATGCATAGAAAATATGTTAAATTGATTGTAATTGCTCAGATTTTGAAATGAAGAATGATTTTATTAGAAACCCAGTTTAAAAGAAAGTCCTTTTGTTGTGGGGGAAAATCAAACTTAAATGTAACTAACCCGTGTCGTCATAGCCTAATGGCGTCTTCCCCCCCCCCCCCCCCCCCCCCCCCCCCCAGAGCCTGGGTTCAGGTGGGGAGACTCCCTGTGCTCATGCAGTCTGAGATTATTCCGGCTGTTGCTGTGCTAGTCGGCACCATATCACAGCTCGACATTTCCAGTCCTCATGAATAATGCAAGCTCAATGGTCCTGGTTTCTGCTATCATGGAGCCGAGGGCCCCAATTTGTCACACTATCCAAAATATGATGCACATCCCCAACACGAGAGTCGAGAAGCTGCCTTCACATCCGCACACTCACACAAATGTACAGACTGGTAAATAAAGGTATAAATATCTGTTTCCCTGCTCCAGTTCTGTGTCTATTCTCAGCCTCTCATAGATAAAGAGAAACAGGAGGATAGGGGAGATGCAACTTTTTTTTTTTTTGCCAAATTCCAATACTGAACCATTTTCAAATTGGTTCAAATTAAACGGTCAAAATGGCTACAAAGATGCTTAAGTTGCCTGTGGTATTTTGGTTAGTTACCATATTTTTCAAGGGTATCAAAGGCTCTGTGGCAGCGTTTAGCTGACAGTACTGAAAGAAGTTAATACACAGGTTTTATTAACTGCTGCCGATCCCTGTTTTTCTGTGTTATAGAACCAGTTAGTGACAAAAAACACTGGTCTCTTCCCAGCTGTTGTGAGTCTGAAAAAATACATTAAAGCCATGGCCTTTATGCCTGTCTGTTTGACTCTCCGAGGAAAGAGATGTGGACCAGAGGACTCGAGTACGATAGACTGCATGGCGTTTAGCTCTCGTTATTCATGAGGTGTGGTATCACATAACAACTGCAGTGTAAGCGACACAAAAAGTGCCTATATGTATATATTTTTTCCTAATTTCCATCATACAGAGGCACAGCTCTAATGCTGACAAATCATGTTTTCATTGTGATAAAATGAAGTTAAAATATTCTCACTGCAGTCGCCTGCATTGGAAAGATAACTGTGACTGACACGGGAATCGATGTGGAACCACACGCATACACAAAAAGAAAAAAAAACAAAAAAAACAAGCACTGCTGCTGCGTGAAATTACAGAGGAAACGCTGCTGTAATCTGTGTCCGACAGTACCACCACCCCCGAATACAGTTAAAGGCCATATGTTTACTACTGGCTTGGCTCTGGAAGTGTGCAGCATGCTCAGAGGCACCAGGGGGCACTCTTTCCTATAAAATGCCGCCAGATAGACGTGTCCACTCTTTCCCTGGGCAATGGGCCTTATCAATGGGTAGCAGGCAGCTATTGGTCCTCTGTAGATAGCCGGGCTGGTTATGTGTGTAAAGCCTGGGCCCAGAGTGTCGACCGTGCTCAATCGAGGCAGCCGTGGGTCATATTATGGGACTGTCTGGATTCCTTTCATGGTAAATTGGATGAAGGCTACAGCACTAGAGCTGAAGGGAGTGGAGATGTCACAGCGTTCAGCAGGCTATGTCTGGACTCCACAAGGCTACATAGGCCTGAGCAGACAATTCACTTAAAAGCTGTCGGAGTCAAAGAATTGAGAAAAAGAAAGATTAATAAAAGCTGTATACGCTCCTCTGCCCAGGTGCTTTCCTCTGCAATTTGCCGTGGTAAAATCCAGTGAAGGTTGTGGGTCTGAAGGGAGGGGTTGAAGAGCACTTTAAAGCGCATTCATTCTTTTTTGTTTTGATTGAGAAGAATGTTCTCATTGCACACGGTTCATAAAGGGACTCGTGCTGTTCCCTTCACTCCCAGAGCCTCTTGTAGAGAGCCGGTAATTCAATATCAGCGTGAGGTTCTTTAATTACTGTCGGTGCATGTACCTGGGCTTATTACATTTTGTGATTTTCTCAGATATTTCATACGTAATTGGAAACAATAAGTGTTATATCACAGTTATCTCTGAAAGATGTCTAACGGTGATATGGGGTTAGATATAAACCCCCCATTTCTCTATAAAAAAATAGATAGTGTACATTCCCCAGCGGTTTCAGCTTTTCAAACTTCACTCCAAGAGGCAATTGCCACTGTCAAAACCTTACATTTTGAGGTGCATCAATACATTTTGATATTTTATGATGCCTTTTTAGGAAAAAAAAATGTCAATACAACAAATCAGAACAACAGCAACCGTATTTTCTTTTTAGATAAGCGGCTCCAAAACTACTCGGATCTGTTATTATCTTGCATCGATCGTTTGGTTATTTGCCAGAGAAGAGCGGCTTTCTTGTGTTGTGCCGGTGGTGCTGCTGTGCCCTCAACTCTGCTGCTCCGGCTCTCGAGTTGCCACTGTGGTAGATTAGTAGATAGTGAGATCCGCCTCTGACAGAGCACCTGCAAATGTACAGAGATAAGAAGAGGGAGCCACCCTATAAACAGAGTAGAAAACCAGCAGTGCACACTTAAGCAACACTCTCAGGACTGACAATAATTCAGCTGTGTTGAATTTTTTAAGTCATTCATAGTTTGAAATTTTTGTCAAGTATCTATCTCTCTATCTATCTATGCAAGCTCTTTCACCTCTGCCTCACACACTATTCCCATAAATAAATCTGTGACTTTATGCTCCCTGTTGCCTTGCAGAAGTGATTCGGTGGAACCTGACGCCTCATGCAGTAATGACTCTCTTGTCATTCATGGCATTGGCAGAAGAAATCACAGAGTGAGAAAATATCTTCTCACTATCTGCTGTGGAGGAGTATAAAGGTCTGGAGTCATTATGGAGGAGGCCCAATAAAAAATTTTCAGATTCAATGGCCTTAGTCCAAGAAAACAAAGAAAACACAGCAAACTTTCATGCAATGCTTAGTGGGAGAACAAACTCAATTCTAGATGCCATTTTCAAGTCCTAAGGTATAATTGGCAGACGGTTAGCTTAGCTTAACATGCAGACTGGAAGCTTTCTCCGTAATAATTTACTGCATGCATTTATATGTCATTGTTGCATGCCATTAGCACTGTGTCTTCTCTCTTCTTTCATGGTCTGTTCCTTGCCCTCGGTCTCCCAGTAGCTTCTTGCAGGTGTGAGTCTCTCCAGGGCTGCATGTCTGCAGTTACCTGAGCCAAGAATTCTATTGTGTGTTGTATTGTTTCCTGTTTCCTTTTCTCATCTTTTCTCTTCAGGTTTTTCTCTGAACCCCAACTGGTTGCAGCAGATGGCTGCCCTCCTTGAGCTTGGTTCTGCTGAATTTTTTTAAAGGGAGTTTTCTGCTTCTTTCTCCCCAGTGTTGCCAAGTGCTTGGTCATAGCAGGTTCTTAAATTATTGGGTTTCTAATATTGTAAATTTATTATTGTGCCTAACAATATACAACACCTATTGATCAGTTACGACTGAACAGGCTTTAGTTGCATGCAGGTAAATGGTCAATATGGGGAAACAAAAACGGATAGCATCTGCCAAAATTTGATCTCGAAGCCATTGGCTATTAGGCTTTTGTTAGCTTTCCCCACCTTAATTAATACTTCTTTAAACAGCGGTGCAGAAAACAAGAAACTGATGAGCTATCCAGAAATCCTGAGTATAATTAAGCCATGAAAAGTTGCCCATTCGCCCAAAGACCAAGTCAGCACAACAGACAATGTGTTCCCAAATGGTTGAGTGAGGCCAGTGTCAGTTGTTCAAGAGTCAACATGCAATGAAGCATCTACAGGGTGGGCCATTTATATGGATACACCGTAATAACATGGGAATGGTTGGTGATATTAAAGTCCTGTTTGTGGCACATTAGTATATGTGAGGGGGCAAACTCCTCAAGATGGGTGGTGACCATGGTGGCCATTTAGAAGTCGGCCATCTTGGATACAACTTTTGTTTTTTCAATAGGAAGAGGGCCATGTGACACATCAAACTTATTGTTAATGTCACAAGAAAAACAATGGTGTGCTTGGTTTCAATGTAACTTTATTCTTTCATGAGTTATTTACAAGTTTCTGACCACTTATAAAAAGTGTTCAATGTGCGGCCCATTGTGTTGGATTGTCAATGCAACCCTCTTCTCCCACTCTTCACACACTGATAGCAACACCGCAGGAGAAATGCCAGCACAGGCATCCAGTATCCGTAGTTTCAGGTGCTGCACATCTCGTATCTTCACACCATAGACAATTGCCTTCAGATGACCCCAAAGATAAAAGTCTAAGGGGGTCAGATCGGGAGACATTGGGGGCCATTCAACTGGCCCACGATGACCAATCCACTTTCCAGGAAACTGTTCATCTAGGAATGCTCGGACCTGGCACCCATAATGTGGTGGTGCACCATCTTGCTGGAAAAACTCAGGAAACGTGCCAGCTTCAGTGCATAAAGAGGGAAACACATCATCATGTAGCAATTTCAAATATCCAGTGGTCTTGAGGTTACCATTGATGAAGAATGGACCCACTATCGTTGCACCCCATATACCACACCAAACCATCACTTTTGTTGTTCCAACAGTCTTGGAGGGATCCATCCAATGTTAACCTCTTCGACGTGTCAATGGCTGTGAACAAAGAGAAACTTGTAAATAACTCATGAAAGAATAAAGTTACGTTGAAACCAAGCACACCATTGTTTTTCTTGTGACATTACCAATAAGTCTGATGTGTCACATGGCCCTCTTCCTATTGAAAAAACAAAAGTTGTATCCAAGATGGCCGACTTCTAAATGGCCACCATGGTCACCACCCATCTTGAGGAGTTTGCCCCCTCACATATACTAATGTGCCACAAACAGGACTTTAATATCACCAACCATTCCCATGTTATTACGATGTATCCATATAAATGGCCCACCCTGTACAACTAAATACAAGCCAATCCTAAACCAGAGTCAATTTTAGAATAATCTTACCCCTAGACTAAGGAGAAAAAGAACAGGGATTACTTAGTGGTCCAAAGTCCTCTTTTTATATGAAAGTACATTTGGAAATCAGAATCCTTGAGGCACAGATTTCAAGGTGTTTAAAGTCATCTTTCCCAAACTGAGAAATACCCGACACTCACTCAGATCATGACCTACTTTGATTTGGAATTTTTGCTATGCTAAGCTAACAGACAGCTAGCTTGTATAGCATTTCTTCAGTTGACTCTTGGCAAGAAATCAAATAAAATGCTTTCAGAAACACATCCACCAATTATTTCATTTTTCTTCTTGAAACTTGAATTAAAGCCTCACATATGCAAACAACATTTACTCAGCGGCCACTTTGTCAGTCACATCTCACTACTATCATGCTGAAGCCTCTGGCCTGTAGAAATGTTTAATTTCAAGGTTAAAATACACCAAGCAAAATAAGCAGAACCTATCTGGAAAAAATATAGAAATACTTCTTTAATGACTTTATTGTTAGGAGAGAAAAGCTGACTTGTTGCCTTGTAGAAAACCGTATATAGATTAGACTCGAGAAGGAATGAAAAGAAGTAATAGATTCCTTGCACTCGAGCCAGATGCAAACAGTTTTTCTTTATAACTGAAATACGCGTTCTTGCTGTTGTACAGTCCCTAAACTGCGTACTGAACATTTTCCACATCAACGCGAAGCTTTACATTTAACCCAAAAACATAATGCTGTCAACAAATTCTGATATATTTTGTAACAGAAAACGTGTAGGAAGCATGAAACTCAATAAGTGACTCATTCCCTCATGTGTTTTCACATGCTGTTTTCTTCTCCTTTTTATTGAACCCAAAGGATCCCATTTGATCGCTATCCAAGCTGTAAATATAGCTGAGGGCCACGCTTTGAGATGCTTTGAATTCAAATGGATCTTTTAGGGGAACAACCACCCATGGATTCACTTACAAACCTGACTCACAATAAGCTAGTTGGCATGCTGAAGGGGAGAGTCTGGCCCTACATTTCAATGGACTGCATTGCCGGAGTGTGATTAAAAGGCCTCACCCTACTGAGAGGTGATATTTCTAACAACAGAGAAATGGTTTAAGAAGTCCATTATAAGGCAATAAGCCATGGCTTACTAGCCTACAAGACACACGGTCTACGTAGTCGTGTGAATTTCATGTGTTTTGTATTGAATCTATGAATAATGCAATGATACCTGGGGATTGCTGCTGAAAATGTCAAAAGTAAAACCGTTAATGTGGATAATATCCACTTTCTCCATGGGGATCATTAATGTTCTATTAATCTCCTTTTTTATGTTTCTGCAGTGTAAGCAAATATCTTTCTTTTAATATTTATAACTTCAGTGATAATCCACAGTGACATTTACAACTAACACCCTTGTTACAGATGGGGATTGCAGAAAACAAAAGTTTTGGGGTTCTGTGTTCATTTTGTTATCAAATGTTTTTCAGAGGAGGTGAGAAACTGCTATTGTACTATTGAATTCTTCACTCTTTTACAGCATTTATGGGCAAATGAGCCATTCAGAATTTATATATAGCTGCAAGCAAACAAAACAGGACTTTAAGAGAACTCGCTAACATTAAGTATCACCTGCTGATGCATAATAGGCGGCTCCGGAAATTACTCGGTAGACATCAATTTGTGGCACTGGAGGAGGCAATGGGTAGACTAATTAAGTGAGTGATATGGATATGTATGTCTTAACATGATATCAAAAAGCTATTTCAGCCTACTGACCAACCTACACTTAATTCCCAACCATGAGCATGGTTAATAGTCAGTCACAGTAATACAGAAATAACTGGACTGCCACAGTACAGAATGTACAAATGTTCATTTACACTGTCTACATGCTACAAAGACATGTAAAAGTGTCAGTGGTGTTGTTAACTGCAAAACAGTGGCACAACATAGCAAAAATACAGCAAACCCCCCCCCCCCCCCCCCCCCCCCCAAAAAAAAACTCCTTCTTGATAAAAAAAAATCACTGGATGCTAGCCTAGCCTCAATCAATATAAAATCAGTCAAAATTTCAAGCCATCTTCGTGGACTATAATGCATGTTTAATATCCGTTATCTTGTAAGCTGAAGTGTTTTATTCTGTGCACCAAAGGAAACCTATGACAGGGAACAGCTGGGCTCTGTGTTCCTGAAATATAAAGCTGGTGCTGGCATTTCATTCTCTGTCTCGCTCACCAAGTTACTACCATGTCATCCATCATCTTTAGTTTCTATGCGGTGTTTTATGCACTAACACTTTGGTATTTAAAATACTTAAACTTGCTTAATGAATTACTTTGTTAAACTGCCAAATCAATGTGTCCACTGTTTTTCTCATGGCCTTATGTAATTTTAGGACTGGGTTGGACTCCCCCCCTTTTGCCTTCAGAACTGACTTACCTTTTATTTGCATAGATTCAGAGATTTTCATCTATATATTAACTTTGTTGTTAATTTTGTTAATAACTTTGTTAATCCTGTAGGAAATTGCTTTGTCCTCTGCATTTAACCCATTCACTCAGTGAAGCAGTGGGCAGCTACCAATCTGGCACCCAGGGAGCAGTGTGTAGAGACAGTACCTTGCTGAAAGGTATCGCAAAGTAGCCATTCGGTGGATTTGAACCCCTGCCCTTCCGATCATGGGGCAAACACTCTTTACAAAGATAAATGGGTAGGACTCAAACCCGCGCCGCCTGCTCTCAGAATGCATTCTTAGCTCAGTGAGCTAAACCACAGCTCATCAACATCATATAGGTGCTGCCGATTTTTCATGATGCAAATCCCCCATTTCACCACATCCCGATGGTGCTCTGTTGGATTGAGATTTGCTGACTCTGGTAGCCATTTAAGTGTTGTGAACTTGCTTTCATGCTCAAGAAATCCGAACGATTTGAGCTTTGAGACATGGCACATTACCCTGCGGGAAGCAGCCATCTGTACAGGGGTATACTGTGGTCATAATGATATACAATATTCAGGTCAGCTGTGACACTTAAATTATGCTCAGTCTGTTCTAAAGAACCAAAATGTTGTTATCATTTCATTTTCAAATAACGCTGACCCTACCATCCAAATAAAGAAATCACGATTCATCCAACCAGGCAGCGTGTTTCCAGTCTTCGATTGTTCAGCCTCAGTTTCTTGTTATCAACTCAAAGGATTAGAACAAGCTTTGGTTTGAGGAGTCCTCATGAGATCAGAATCCAGAATAACTCGTCTGGCATAGATGTTTTGTTTTAATTGTTGTAAAATCATGTGCATCAGTGGCGTGTGTCCTGCCATGAATCTTTATCACACCAATCTGCATGAATTATCAGAATGCTACCAGTTAAATTCTATGTAAGAAAAAGTAAAGTATAAGTGTCAGTGGGATGATTAATGGAAAGTGGAATGGCTCTCTTAGACTGGCTCTGGCAGAACTGAAAGCAGGCGCTATAACTGAACTTTAATGTTCTTCCACCAGGCCAAGGTGCTGTATTATCCAGCTGGTGTGACAGTCCTCAAAACAATGAGCTGACATTCACCTCCCTTCTGAACCACTAATTGGCTATTAGGCCTAACTTGGTTTGAAGGGCCATAAACATTTCCCTCTCACATCACGTCTGACCTCTGATAGGTCGGCTCACCCCCACACTGTCTTGCTCCTCTGGCAATAAGGGCAGTCAGTCATGCTGGTCAGTATATGCTATATAAGTCATTTGGGAATAAGTGGGAAAACCTACTAAACATCAGGTGCCTTTTTGTTTTCCTGCTTCTCTGTGGCTCTTTGATTCATTAGCTGCTCGACAGAAAACTTTGATAACAGATGCATCGTTTAAGATGCTGCAGCAACATCTCAATTGGGAAAATTGATGCTTATTTGCATTTCAGAGGGTTTTTAACCAATTATTAGGTGTCCAGACATATTTTGCAGCATTATATTATTTACCATTAATGTTGTGAAAATGACTTGCCGTTATATTTTTATTGTTATTTTCCAAGCCATCCATGTCAATATGCAATGGTACAGACGTGTTTTCATATGATAACTTAAAGTTGGTTGCAGTTGCTGTCAGGTCCCATTTATTTCTAACCCACTTTTAACAGATGCATTTTCACATGGTGCTTCACAGAAAACAAAGGTCACAGATAGAGATCCAAACATGAGTAAATCAAACACTGGACAGACAGTGATGGAGAGTCAGTACAATACTGTTTTCATGGTCGGATTCACTGAAAGCCCACATCTAAAACACCACAAAGTCACAGGTCAGAACATCAGACGACTCTTTCATGTTAGTCACTGCTTAGAGATAGAATTTGGTCCACACCAAGGGACTGTCCTGACTGTCACTGCTTCTTAGTAAAACCAGCCATATTAATCTGGAGCTCTTTCTGCACAACATAAAGATGGCATTAGTTCTGCTACTATTTCTGTTTCCCTCCACGGACAACCAACACCACTGCAGCCAGGTTTAATTACAGGCTTATTATCTGAGTGGTCCTTTGAGCTTCAAAGTGGTATGCTGGGACAAATAGATGTATGTGAGCTAATGAGTAAAATTATGAATGACTTCACATAAAAGATACTTGAGATATAGATGGACAGATAAACATTAGGTCTTAGTGAAAAGAAAGTGCATCCAGTGCCATTTCTAAGGTTTTACAGATCAGGATATAATTAAAAAAAACCTAACTGTTAGCAAGTCTTAAACATAGGTAAATGTAACCAGAGATTTACAATAATATGGCATGTTACATCATTGACAAAAACTAAGAAAAACTGCCTAAAGTGGTAAGTGAAAAATGTAGTACACATCATAGTTCAATATCTTGTTCACTATCAATGACTTAAGTAGAAGTGAAGTAACTTTGTATAATCGTTTTCTGTATGACTATATCAGTCTCTCATATGATTGTGGAGAGACTTCGGCCCACTTTTATGTACAACATTGTAGATATTCGTGTTTGCAGTTCTCTTAAGGTCCTCGCATTTCAGCCAGGTTGAAGTCTGGACTATTGCGACACCTTGATTCTTTTAATTTTTAAGTCATTCTGTTGTAAATATTCTGCTGTGCTAGACATTATTGTCCTGTTGCATGCTCTGGTCATGCTTTAGCTGTGAGAAAAAAGGCCTCACATTTAACTAGAATTGGTATTTAGTGGAATTTATGGTTGAGTCAGTGACTGCAACATGCCCAGGTTCTGTGATGGCAAAACGAGCCCCAATTCCCCCCCCCCCCACCTTGTAGAAATCTTGTGGTTTGTTCAGGCTCAACTTTACAAAGCCAAGTCATGCTGCCATGTTCTTCTGGAAGATGATAGACTTTTTCCACGCTATCCTTCTAAACAAACTATATTTGTTCAGTCTTTCTGTAATTGCACTATCAAGAACTTTAGCATTTAACAAGCTAACTAAGGTCTGTAGAGTCTGAGATGGAGTTCTTGTGTTTATTGCAGTTTCTTTAAGGATTGCATAGTATGACCTACAGATTAAATTGGTGGGATGTCTACTCTTAGGAAGACTGGCAACTGTGTTGAATGTTGTCCACCTGTGAATAATATTTCTCACTGCACAATGATGGATTTGAAATTGTTTGGAAATGGCCTTGTAACCCTTCCCAGATTGATGGATAGCAACAATTGCTTCTCTGAAATCATTGCTGATGTCTTTCCTTCTTGGCGTTGTGTTAAGGTACACCTGAATGCTCCAGACCAGCAAACTGCCAAAACTTCTGCTTTTATAAAGTTGGTCACACTTTCTGATGATCAGTTATTCAAGTGCATTTGGTTATCAGCCCCAGACTACTAGATTTCCTTAAAATTCATATGAAACCAGTAAAGGTTCCTTTACATCATCTGAGGTTGTGCTTACCTAATTTTAAGACCTAATAAGGATCATATTATTTTATGTCCTGATGCATAAATCCATGGAAGTTGAAGACTCTGTACTTTGTTTTTGCTATGACTTTGCTTTGATCTCCACCCCATTTTGGTGATACTTCTGTATTAACCTTCTCTGAAAATGCAAAACTGCAGCACATTCATACAAATAAGCTAGTACAGAAAGCTTGTGATAGCTCTGTTTAAGTGATATGAAACCCAGTTGAAAGCACGCGCTGTAAAGTCAATACAAATGATCACATTTGTGTTAATGATGGAAGAGAAGCAAATCTAGGTGTAGCTTAATTTCTGCAAAGCTCATTTAAACTCTAATGTCATTGAAAATACTTTGCATAATCAATATTCAACATGTAATCAAGTAAGGGTGAGGTGGAGCTGAAACTGCCTCCAAACCAAATTCTCATTATGCACCAATTTTATACTTCAAAAGCTTCTCACACAGATGGTCAATAATTCATCATTAACAGCATGAGGTGACGGAGCACATCTGAATTTCATAAACTGTTCAAATTTATGTAATGCACATAAATTAAAAAAAAAGAAAGCACCGAGTCATTGCACAATAGATGGAGTAAAAGTTTGCTTTAAAGGTCAGAGATATGCAGCTGGTTTGGTATGCACAGTGAGCTGAATGCCGAAAGAATATTCTGAAGCAATATACCTGAAAATCATTGTGTATGGTCTGCTGAACATCTTACCCTCTCTGCTGGCAGTTTAACCAGTCAATATACTCTGTGCATCAGCATGTGCATACATTCTTCTACCGCAGTCAGATTTTGTTCCTGCAATCATCCTGAGAGAAATTTCTACAAAATCCAGTTTTGCAGAAAGCCTTGAATGCTTACGGACATGTGGGCAGACTATTAAGAAAACCATTTTTTACATCTCTTCCTTTGATTAGACTGGCATTCGCAATCCTCTCTTTGCAGTAAGCAGCAGTCAGTGTTGTGTACAGCGGTATGCTGGTGAGGCAGCGCCACAGCGGGGGAGGCAAGCAGGATAAACAAACCAGTCAGAAAAAAAACAAAAACTCTTCGGCCAGCCTGGAGGCATCAACAGAAGGGAGGATGAAGTCTAAACTATACTCCATCTTAAGCAACATCTCCCACCTCCTCTGTGGTGGGCTGAGAGTTACAGACCATCTCCAGCCTCTACCAGAGCATCACACAGTGCTTAGACAGCGTGCTGCAACTGATCTTGTGTAACAGCAAACTCCTACTATCTCCTACAGTGGTTACCATCAAAAAGACTACATGCAGTCTCAGCCTGTAAGCAAAGAGCAAACTCAGCTCAATTGATTTACAACAGAAACAAAATGTCAACAGAAAGAAATCAAAAAAGAAATTGCTTGTCATTTGAGAATTATGCCAGTTCAGTTTCTTGCCAGTAGTTGGATGAGCGCATTAAATTCTTAGATATGTATGTATAATAAACATAAAGATACAGCAAGCAGCTGTTTGGCTTAGCTTAGCAAAGACTCAAAACTGGCAATCAGCAAGCCTGGCTTTAGCAAATGGTAACACAATCGCCCTGTAAGCTTTTCCCAGCACTTCTTAAGCATGTCAATTTAATACCAGAGTATATGATGTTTATTTAATACAGAAAAACATTATATCGGGTACCCTTTTCATAGCCTTCTTAGCTCTGCTTAATGTCTTGTCTTGGTGTCTTTTTCACAGTGAAGTCTTTTTGACTGAATGAAGCACAAGTTTGTTTGTCTAAGGCACAGAAGAATGAGGGTCATGAATTCTGACATATATGAACAACTGTGACTCTAGCATGGCCAGAGACATATGCAGCATCTAAATATAGTCAGGCACTTGGTTTATAAAGTGCTGCAGAAAAATATTTTCTCCTTTCCTGATTTCTGATTTCTGATTTTTTTTTTGCTTATTTGAAACACTTGCATGTTTCAAGTCATCAATCCTCAAGTCATAAGTCAACAATTTTTAATATTAGACAAAGATAACATGAGTAATAACAAAATGAAGTTTTTAAATAACTGAACTGAAATACTGAACTGCAGTCAAGTGTTTGTAAGGAGGAATTTTATCTCAGGTTGAAAGTATCTTAAAAAAAAACTGTTTTGCATTGGGCCCAGTAGATTTCAATAGCTTTTTCTAAATCCTCATAATCATTTCAAAAAGGCATTTTGTATTTGCCTAATTTAAGTTTTTTTTTTGATGATGTAAAACATTTACATTTGACAAATATGCAGAAAGCAGGAATGGGGAAAATGATTTTTTGCAGCACTGTATATTGCCTCTTGATAGATGTAAAGCAGATGTCTCTGCTTTGAAAAGGGCTCGAATACAAATCTAAGACATTTTTCCCAGCACACATCACTGTGTATGTGTGTGAACAGGAAACATAACATTGCCATGGATACAGTGATTTGCAACACAAACCTGTTTTGTTTCCTTAATTCATTACATTACATTAATAAACGTGTTGTTGGCAAATTTGCTGTAAATTTGTGTTAAGATGTAAAATGTACAAATACTTATAATTTGCTCTTACACTAAAAACATCAACAAAAAAATATGTTTCTCTTGCAAGTTTTAACATATTGGAATTCTACTCTATTTATAGTTGATCATAGTTTTTACTGTAACCTGCATGTTTAAAGATAAAAGAACCAGACAGAGAAATCTCACTGAAACTCTGAAAATGATACTTAATTTCCCCAAATAATGACTATAATAATGATCCATTGAAAACAATAACTTACCTTACATATAATAATAATTTTAAGACAATCTAAATGTTTGTCCAAACTTAACAGACCCAGATGGAGATCATTACTAATGTGCTTTACTTTAGGCAAAAATCTTGACATTTAAGTCTCACTTCATGTAGATGTCCAAATCCCGATCAATAAAGTGCTACCTTAAAATAAAAAAACCAAAACAAAATAAAAACCCCAAAATACTTCCTCTATATTTTACAGAAACATATTTATTGTCCTGTAGGACCACCAAGAGGCACTCTAGGAGTCGAGTGCAGTGCATATTTCTGTTGGTAGCCAAGATCCACTTTTATCCCAGTGAATGAGAGGGGATGTTTCCCTGCACCTTCTGGTACAGGATTGGGGCCTGACTTTTATTTGAGCTTATGTGCTGAATGACAGCTCAGGGTAACTAGTCTTTTCGGCTGGGTGGGGTGCTGCTGGATGCTGCATCTCATGACTCCATTGTCCTACTGGGAGACTTCACTTCTCATGTGGACAGTGACACTGAGATCAGAGGAGTTGTCACTGTAAAGAAAGGCCTGCCTGATTTAAATGTAACTGGTGTTCTGTTATTGGACTTCTGTGGAAATCACAGTTTGTCTATACTGAATGATGTTTGAACATAAGGGTGTGCATGATAGCATGTGGCAACAGGACATGCTAGGTCACAGGTTAATAATTAGGGACAAGTTTCCTATCTGTTGGACATGGGGTGAGGTGTTCATTCATTCAGAGTGTTGAAAGAAGCCAGCTGTAGTAGCTTGGGAATCAGCAAGGATGCTGTTAGGCGCCTTCTGCATAAGCTGTTCCAAGCATGTCCTACTGAGAGGAGGCCTCAGGGTAGACCCAGGACATGCTGGACAGATAAATCTCTCGGTTGGCCTGGGAAAGCTTTGGTATTCCCCTGGATAAAATGGAGGAGGTGGCCGAGGAAAGGGATTTTAGTTGGGGATTTTACTTAACTCTTAAATAAAATCATAATTTGCATATATTAGCTTTAATTTGTATCATATTTGCTACATTTGCCTTTTTTGTAATTTATTGCTTAAAATACATTGTGCACAATGTTCCCTCTAATTTTTCATGTGTCTGAGCGAACACACAAACTCCCTGAGCGGTCCCTTGGACCACTGTGAGCAACAGCAGACGTGTGCACTGTGGTCACACCAGCATCGAATCCATCCAAGTTACATGGTTTATTAAAATAATCCAATTACAGCATTTACATTTATGTTAGACTACTTTTAAATAAGTGCTTTAGCCCACTTACAATGAAAATTTAAAAAAATCTTGTTCATGACCTGTGTAGTATGTTAACACTATTGGAAGTAAAAATAACTTGAACTCCAATAAAGCTCTGACTTGTATTATGAGTATGAGTCTGTGGTCTGGGAGAGAGTGTCTGCAAAATACAGTATATAATGACCAATGTTGGCAATTAATTATATAGTTACTTCTTCAAAAAAGTTACTGAGTTTTGCAAACAAAGTTTTTTGCAGCTGTTTACCTAAAAATGCAGCCAAGGCGGTTTTTTAAATAAACATTTCAAACTATTTACAGAACAATCAGCTGTTCTGCATCAAATTTGATGCCACACAAATTATTTGTGCCACTCCAAAAAATAATTTCCATCCACTATGAGATAAAGGAGAACAACAGCCTGATACCTGCAGGCCTGACAACAGGAGATGTATCACTCCTGTAACACCTGTAACATTCAGCAGTCGCCTCATTGTTCTGACACGCACAGCAAAACTATTGACTACACTACACACTAACTACACAAGATTTGCGCTAAACGTCGAAATCTCTCACATCTCAAAACACCGCCGTCACTCCTAAAACTTTCCCCTTCCTAAACAACTAAATGCCATGTTGCCATATCATTTTTTGATTGGTCGACATGGTACATTTTTCCACCAATAGGAAAGGCTGGGGGGTTTTGGTTTTGTTTTTGCTCACAGGCAGAGAGTGCTTTCGACGTTTTCCTTATAAAACGCCGTTTTCACCGTTTCTTCCCGCAGTAAATATAAACAACGATAGTATTCAGGAAGAAAACCAAACATTGCAGATATTTTTATCATAACTCTGGTTTTACGTGGCCTATCAACACAATTTAAAAACTGGTATGAAGTCCACACTTTTCCCGTCAATTGTTCCGTCTGTCCTGCTCACATCTCCAATGGTTGTACACGTTGTCATTAACGTGGCTTCACTCCACATCAGCCACGCCGCTTTGCTAGCTAAAGCACCGGTGTCGTCACATAGGACGCTGTCATAGCCTGTCAATGACGTTGATTAGCTGCGTATATACGAATGTGAATCGCATTATTGGCTGGACTATGGGATAAGGTGGCATCGTTCTAATCCCATACGGGAGCAGCCAGTCACTTACTGACTAACACTGCAAAACAGAATTGTTAACCTATTTATTTTAATTTCAATTCAGGTTAGATTTTTTTTTTTTTGTGCGCAACGCAGATTTTCTGTGCGCAGAGACCGTGCCAGCAGTGCGCAATTGCGCACGCGCGCAGCTTAGAGGGAACATTGAATTTGTGCAGTTTATTTTCTTCTTTTTTATTTGGTACTGGGACTCAGACTGATGATGTAGAAGTCTCAAAAAATTATTTATAAAATCTGATACATTTGGATTTAAAGGGTTAATTTTGGAGAGGGACATTTTCTGTCATTGACCTTTTATTTTATTTTTCTACTTTAGTTTCAGTATACTACGACAACTTTGAAGCGTGCTCAGTACGTTCCTTACTTGAAAGGAAAATCTAAAGGTAACTTTGGTTGTTACCTCGTGCCTCCTGCTTCACTGCACACCTGATGAAAAATCAGGAGCACCTGTTTCCCCATCACCTGACCCACACATTTCCACCAGATTCCACCCCATGCTGACTTTAGTAACACTGTGTGAAGCAAGAGTGGCTGTTTTATGTTAGGCCTCAAAAGCAAAGAAAAGTCCAGCAAAGTTCAGCTACAGTCAGGATTGTGAGCTATTTCCCTGGCTTCAACATAGAACCAGCGAACAAACATGCGGCGTAAACAAGAACCTTAACTATCCGTCGTACCCCAGAGCACCTGAAGTAAAGTAGTTTCTACAAGGTTACTGCTAAACCTGTTATCTTAAAGAGACACTAAGAGGTTTAACTGCATATGAGCTATCAGTCCAGCTGTGAAGTTCCTCTTCAAAGGTGCACTGAAACCTGAAAGCTGAGGTTACCCGTCTTACTGTTCTCACCTTTTGACCGAACTTTGTCACCTCAGACACCAGGGACTGCTGCACTTTTCAGCAGGGTAAGTAATTCAGCTACTTTTCTTCATTTGTGTTGCTTCATGTCTTGGTTTTGTTTATTTGTGCACTGTTTAATCTCCTGCTGACACAGCTGACTGGCTGTTTCTTTACTTTTCGGGTCACCTTTTGTTTTTGTCTTCCGTCAGCTCCTAATTTCTGTTTGGATGCTGCTGCTTTTGCCATTTGTGCTTGTTTGCACTGGTATTAATTATGAAGGAGCCTATTTTGTTGTGGCAACGCTTGTTGTTTGTTAGTGGTTGGCAGATGCATTGTGATTGTTTACATAGTGGAAATATGACTAGTCAAATATTATCAACAGAACTGCCTTAGCATATTTCCTGTAGACAACTGCCATTGTTTTGGGGCTTGGATTTCATTGCAAGATTAGGTCTTTTGTAAAGGGCTATTATTGGACGTTGTGTTGGCTTTTAGAATGACAATGGCTGCATACAGCAATTCAGATAATTACTTTCATGCCTTCCTGAAAATCCCCAAATACCATCTGTCAAGTCATAGCATAGAAACCCATGTTAATATTTTCACCACACTGTTTATATTTAGCATACTATTAAAGGGAAAGAAATAGCTCAAAGAAATTTGACAGAATGCTGTACTGTTCAGCATATCATAATTACATCTAAAAGACAGAGCGGCTGCGTTCTCAGTGCTGCCACATTAAACTGTATCACATTTTAAAGGTCATTTGTTCATCATGTTACATACAATTCAAGCTGTAGATATGCGATTCACTGTATGTGATTATCTTTATTTATCTTAACTATTATATACTTAAAACTCAAGTGGTCTTCTTGGTTTATATAGGAAACTACTTCTTTTGTTTGTTTGTTTTTTGCTTTATTAAGCTGTACCTACTTGTAGTTAGTGTTTAGATAATATTAGACTCTGTAGGTTGGAAAATGTATTATTGCCATTGTCAAGATCAAAGATCAACTTTGAGTGTATTTTACTTTTGTATAAGATGACTTTTTCTGGTCTCAAAATGAGCTGTGGCAGGCACATACCCACTATCACCCTAGATTAAGGCAAATATCTTTGTTACCTTATTTAACAGAAGCCTATGTATATTCCTGTTATTATTGGGCATTTGAACAAACATCTATTTGAGATCCGAGTAGAAGGGTAGAGACTCTTTGGCATGTAATCAATTTTCCGGTATAAATAAAACCGTTTCATGTGAGTTGGCTACCGGTTGGCAACCCTCTGATAACCACTAATTGCTAGATAAATATGTGTATATACTGACTGCTTCCCTGGAAGTTGCTGGATGTGCTGTTAAATCGTTTTCCAGAGCCCCATTCATGCAGGTCTTGCGACTGGTCAGCAACACCAGTTGCTAGCGAAAAGCACATATTCTGTGACTAGTTGACGAGTGATTCCTGGGGGTGAGGTCGCTACCAGTCGCTAGTGTGAAATTAGTCGCAAAGAAGTATATTGTGCTGCATTGAAAACCACCTTGCTTTCCTAATCTGAAAAAAAAAATGAATGAATACACCCAAGAATTGAACTGAAGATGGACAAAATGAAAAGTAAAGAAATGCATTTGTTATTCAAAACATTTATTTGCATTATTCTCATTTCATCTCAGGCTGAGTCATCAGGCTATGGATCCCAGGCAGTGCCGGAGGTTTTTTCCAGTTAAAAGGGAGTTCTTCCCTCATGCTGTCACCAAGTGCTTGCTCATAGGGACACCTATGCACTTTAGCAGTTTCTCAGATTTTCATGCGTCTGTGTTTTTGGCAGTTTAATATCAGATATATTATGATGGCAGATTGATAATAAATTATAATAAATACATAGGTTTATTCAGAGTAGTTTACTTATAATAGACATATCATGTCTACATCTTTGATGTTAGTAAAGAAGGTCACTTATATATCCTATGTTTATATCCTCCTGCAAGTTGATTATACTTCTTTTCCCATCTACTCTGTTTTTCTTGTACACACTTGAAACTTAGTCACTGGGTTCTGTGTTGGGAGCTGCACTTTTTACATTTCCTGTTCCTCCAGCAACACTTTAAAAAATGTTGGAGTAAGTTTTGACCAGAAAATGTTCTTCAGTGGACAAATTAAACAGCTATATAGGACTGTTTTCTTTCATATGCTCAGTATCTCTAAAATTGGAAACATCATGTTTCACAGTGATGCTGAAAATATAATCCATGCATTCATTGGATTCCATTGCATTCTAGTTTGGACTGTTGTCATTCGTTACCAGGTTATTTTAAAAGTTCCCTGAAAAGCCTTCAGATAATCCAGAATGCTGCAGAGAGGGCGCTAACGGGAATGAGAAAGACAGCTTATACTTCCTTTTTTTACTGGCTACCTGTTAAATCAAGAATTTAATTTGAAATTGTTTACTCACAAAGTTTTGAATAATCAGGTCACATCCCATCTTGGATACCTCATAGTGCCATAATATCCCAATAGAGCACTTTGCTCTCAGACTGAGAGCTACTTAGGTTTTCAAAGTAGAATGTGAGACAGAGCCTTCAGCTATCAGACCCCTCTTCTATGGAACCAACTCCCAGTTTGGATGTGGGAGATAGAGACCCTCACTGCTTTTAAGATCAGACTTAACACTTTCCCCTTTGATAAAAGATTCAGTCAGGTGACCCTGAATGGCTCCATAGTTATGCTGCTATTGGCTCAAACTGCTGTAGGACTTTGTGCATTACAGTGTACCACATTAAGCACTTCTCCACTCTCTTCTTCTCACCCCCATGTCACCCCGAACCAGTCGGGGTGACATGGCAAATGGCCGCTCGTCCATGAACCTCCTTGGTCCTGCTGGAGATTTCTTCTGTTAAAACAGGGGTGTCAAACTCAAATACACAGTGGGCCAAAATTCAAAACTGGAACAAAGTCGCGGGCTAACATTAATATTTATTGAAAAAAAAAATCTTCCTCCAGATATAAGAATGAATCTTTTCTTATGGACTCAAACAAGTTTTGCTGAAAAACTGAATATGGAACAAGCAAAGCTTAATACTAAACAATATATATATTAGCTGTATAATACCAGTAGGCCAGCTCTAATAGTAATTTGGTATGGCTTCGCGGGCCAAATGTAATTAGGCTGTGGGCCAAATTTGGCCCGCGGGCCAGAGTTTGACACCTATGTGTTAAAAGGAAGTTTTTCATTCCTACAGTCACAAAGTGTTTGTTCATAGGGGGTTGTTTGATTGCTTGAGTTTTCTCTTTAATACTGTTGGGTCTTTATAGTATAAAGTGCCTTGAGGTAACTCTTGCTTTGATTTGGAGCTATGTTAAATAAATGTGACCTGAATTGTCATCATCCAAGTTAAATCAATAATATCCTAGCAGGAGGTGGGTTTGGGCTTTTAGGATGGCATGAAAGTGCATTGATTTATAAAACAATACAAAACAGGAGCATCATTGCAAAATGCAATTTAGTGCTAGTCTTATTTTGTTCATTTTAGTTATCTTGAAAGACAACATAGCAATAGAAAATAAAATATGATTAATTGGCTATAATTTATAGCAGCTGGAGAGGCTGGCATGCATCAATGCCATATGACCTCTCTTACAGCAGGGGGGAGTGGAAGGCTGGTAAGGATCCACAGTAAGACCCACTGGGCCATTTCCCCCTTGCTGTCTTTGGAGAACAGCTAATCAGGTTCCTGATATTAGTATTCCTGTATCCTGCCTTGTGTTATTTTCACCAGCTGCCCACCAAATATCTGAGTCGACATGTGCATTTAAATGGTGTCCACTTGAGTTATCTTGAGCCATTAGCATCAAGGCTGCCGCTTTCACGCGACATTAAGCCAAATTCAGGAAATATTACATTCAAAGCATTATCAGTGGAATTAGTTAGGTCTGCTTTTTGTTTTTGTTTTTCGTTTTCAAAATTTCCAAAGTCTAACTCAGCCTTTAAAATCATGTAAGTCTAAATCCAACATCATTAGTTCAAATTTAAAGACAGAAAGAGGAAAAGGAAGAGAAAAATGAAAAATGTGTGTATATACTGTATGCCTCCAAGCAAGAATTAAATAAGTGCAGTATATACATAACTGCACTTCTCATTTATCTCTGTATCAGAATAGTAGACAGGCCTGTGGAGTCTGACAAATGGATCTGAACAAAAGAATTTTTCTTGAGCTGAGAGTCAAATCTGTGAAATTAATCAGCATGTGTAGATGACTTTGTCTTTTCGACCCTGCTGAAACTACGTTAAAGATCCTGAATGTTCAGTTACAGCAAAGACAAATATCACTGAACCAGGTTCTGTTTATATCTCTCATATTTTCTCATATTCTCATTTATTTTTTATCTTTTCCACTGTGAAGAGGCAGGTTGTTATTCCTTTTTGAGCTCATTCGCAGTCAACAATACAAACTTTGGAGCACCCCACAATGTTGCAGCGGTCGTAAGTGATAATAGGTGAAACTCCACTTTCTCTTTCTGCAATCCTCCAACTGAGCACTTTCAAAGTTAGAAAAAAAGAAAAAACATTAAGAAGTCAAGATGGTATTATATTAGCTATTGCAGCAGACAACACCCTGCAGCTTTGAGCATAATGAGGAAAACAGTATTAAACATAGCTGAAACTGCTTATGGAGCTGCAGTGTTTTTCAGTCTAACATTTTATATTAATAACATAACACAACCAGTAATTGCACAAATAACAGAGAATAATTTGATATTGCACAAACAAATAATTATGCAGATGTTTAATTATGCTATTGCTGTTTGTTTGTTTTTTTTCTGAGAAGACATCCAGCTAAGCTGTAGACCAATACCATGCATTAGGATGGAAACATTTCTAATGATAGTGTCAGGTAATAACATTAACAAATGATTGTTAGGCATTTTTTCTAGTCACAGAGGAAAAAAAAATATGTTATGCCCTCAGTATATTGTGTGTTTGGAGTTTTAAATCAAGATAATTTACACTGCAAACCTAAGCTGTGCAGCCATGTTCTTTTTAGCAGAGCCTTACTGCTGGCAACCATTCCCAGTAAGCCACACTTGCTCAGTCTTTTTCTAATTGAACTGTCATGAACTTTAATATTTAAAATGCTAACTGAGGCCTGTAGAGTCTGAGAAGGAGCTCTTGGGTTTTTTGTAGTTTCTCTGAGCATTGCACAGCCTGACCTGAATTTGCTGGAGCGTCCACTCCTTTGAAGATTGTGTCGTTCTGGATGCTGTGGATCAGCAGACTGTTCAAACTTGTCAATGATCAGTTAATCAGGTGCATTTGATTATCAGCATCTGGCTGTTACTTTACCTCTTAATTTCTATGATAGATGTAAGGCTTAGTTTTCCACAGGTCCACATATAATCCTGTGATGACATTTATTTATTTTCTGTAAGCAATTTCATATCAGGCTTTCACATGAGGTGACGAAAGGATCCAAACAAAGGACACAGAGGAAGACTGAAAAATAAAGAAGAAATAATCAATAGAAAAAAATAACACGGAGACATGAAAAGAACACGGGGAAAAAAACACCAATAAATTTATCTATAGAATGTCAAGAAAACTTTATCTATTATAGAACAGAGGATTTGCATTAGGATAATTATACTTTATTTACTCTGCATGGTGTTTTCTCATTTGAATTAATTGATTTCTCTGTCCTGTGCCATTAAATATTGAACAGTGTCTTAGTGTTGTCTTCCAAGTCTAAATTATAGTTTTAGTAGTGTGAGTATGAAGAAAAAAAAAAAAGAAGAAGAAGAAGAAGAAAAACCTTCATTTTTATATACTGGAATCTGCTTTTTGCTTTAAAAAAAGAAAAAAAAAAACCAAATGCTGTTGCGTGACTAACAAACTGAACTCAATTGTGGACTGCTTGTGTAGAAAGCAGGTTGTGTTGAATTTTGTTCTTGTTTTTTTGATTCTGTAGCCTGATATTGAATTGTTGATTTTTACTTGACAATGTCATGACTTGCAAAAGAGCTCATAAGTAGAACTGAAGGTTGGTGCCAGATAAAATCCTTGTGCAAGTCTAGTTTAGGGTTTCATCTTCAAATAAAGAATAGAATGAATGGGTTTAAGAAAATTAAAGCTCCAGGTGTATTTAACTGAATTTTGAAGCCATTTTAAATACACTAAAAAGGCTCGGCTAATTACAAACCTGGCATTTTGAGGATGTGAGGATGCTGGGCGATATGGAATTTTTAATGTCAGTCAGTATAGATATAAATCACATTATAAATCAAATCTCTATTTCTGTCAGGTATGAAGATCATTTTGTCTCTTATCTCACTCACCTTCCCAATGCACTGGTTTTTATGACTGCAGTAGCCCAGTATTAGCATTTGTGTTGCTGCCCACTGCTCCTCATGCACTGTGTATGTGACCTGATGTAGCTCTAAGTCTATTCCAAGCAAGATTGGTTTGGCATGGCATTATCCCTATTGTCATTGGCCTTTTGTGTTGTCTGTCAAAACAAGGATGTATGACTTCTGTTGGTTTTATGTTGACCGTGTCTCATATTTCTATTGAGGAAAAGTTATTTCACGATAATTATCTTTATTCTTTTATCACCCAGCGTGAGATGTAACCCTTTTAACAGCCCAAACAGCCTGTTCAGTTATATTGGTAGAGACATCAAGTATTTACTGCATAAACAGCTGAAGGAAAAGCAAATGATAACTCACCTTAAAATGATCTCGTATGCCTCTTTATTGCATCAATAAATCTATTGAGGCTGGGAGCATGCTTTTCCTTCCAGCTTAACTCATTAACAGTCAAAGGATGCAGCTACTCAATTCGGCTGTTTTGACAGAAGTGATGTGACTCAAATACTTTAACAAAAAAATGAAATGGATAAAAAAGCCAAACAAACAAGCAACGCATCAATGGCAGTAATGGAGCATATATAAATTCTGTGTGCTGGAAAATCATTTAGTGAAGTAAGGATAATCATTTTTGCTCCAGTCTGTAAAAGAAAAAAAAAGCTCTGCTGTGAACATGATAAAGTGCAGGGTGCAGTTTCAATAAGAAGATAGCTCAATTCAAAACACTTTTTTATTTTTTATTTTTCCATTTTCTAATTAAATAACATTTGGCATTTCTGGGTTTTTGCAACTGAAGGTCATTTTATGAACTAAACTTCTGATAAAGCTTAAATCCTTGACTCTGTCTTTATATTCAGTTTAATTGCTCAGCATGAGTGTTTTATCTGTAACTAATAAGAGTCCAAATTACCAGTATTGCCATCTGCAGCCTCGATGCCATTAGTCTCAGGCCATAGTAAAACAACTCCAAAGTGTCAGAAATAATCAAATGATTATTTACCTGAATAGCAGCTCCATTCACTTGGCACTTTCAGATGATGTAGAACAGTGTTTGAAGAGTTAAAAGGACCAGTTTCACAGCAATGAAAAGAATTGATGGTGTAATTAGGGTTTCAGTTATTATAACTTCTCAATATTAAAATTTGCTTTATGAATTCAAGGTCTTTTTTACCACTTTTAGGCCTCAGCTTTGTTACCATTAGTGCTGCTGAAAAGCTGGCACTAGTAGCAGAGAAAAGGTATTCCTTAATTTGAAAAGAAATTAACAGATGTGAATGATGAAGTGACTTGGTGTGACCCATGAGAGTGTTTGAAGTCCTTCACATTCTGTTTGGTTCAGTTTAACCATGGAAAAAACAACAACCATTGCTCCTTGGCACACATTTAAGTTTCTGGTGACTGAGCAATAGAACCAGATGCACCCCAGCTGAAGTCACTGATAACAGGCCTGCTTTCTAGCTGGTAAAGGTTTCCTAGAGCAGAAGGAGGACTGCTGCTGCCAACTGTAGTCTAATATAGAGGAGTTGGTGTCAGACTGTATGACGAGGCCCCGTTTGGGGATGCAGCTGACTTATTCTGAGGATGGTTGATGAACTTGATACAGGAAGGGCCTAACCTAGCTGATTAGCAGCAACTAAGCTTTCAAAGTGACAGCAAGGCAGTTGTCCACTAGAAATGGGTGAGTAATGGAACTCCTGCCTGGTTTTGCTGGAGGTTTCTTACTGTTGAAAGGGAGTTTTTCTTTCCCAGCACTGCCTAGTGCTAGCTCACAGTGGATGATCTGGTGTAATACTGTACAATCTTTTTATCATATAGAGAACCTTGAGGCAAATGCTGTGATTCCACAGTGTATAAATAACTATGAATTAATTGGAAAGTCAATTGTGAGTGGTGTCATACTCTGTATATAGATCCATTAATATACCTCAGTGACCTGCCCTGGTAATGTCTATGTGGGGGAAAATGTTGGTTTCAGGTAATTTAAACCCATTTCAGACAAATGTAACATGCACTTATTCAAATGGCTGCTAAGGCTTGTTTAATTTAAAACATCACTATATGTGGTAAAAACAGCTACAAAGTCACAAATAAAAAGTGGGACTTGAATCAGTCTGATGTTGGTGTTGGTAAGCCACCTGGCCTGATATCATAAAGAGTTGTTTTTAATATAACGCGGGGGAGAGGTAAGTGACGGAAGTGACGGACAAGGTAAGCGACTCATGTTGTAACTGACGTCAGACGCCGGAGATTTTGGCGGAAAATTAAGCAAATGGTAGTTTAGATTTGTACAAATTCCTTTAAGCTTCAGTATTACCAAATACACTTATCAATTGTCTTATAACTAACAATATTTGTCTTAATAATCTCCAACACCCTGGAGAACAACGGGGAGAGTTTAGAGGCTCTCCAAGATTACATTGATCAGTGCTTTCAGGATCTCGTGATGAAGAAGGCCCAGAGTGCATCTTCCCCGGCCAAATCTGAGACGCCATCGTCGAAAAGACTTCGCCCGGCAGATTCCCCCGGCACAACATCGCCAGCCGGCAAAGATATTGCCGACATACTGGAGTCAATCGACAAGCGATTGTCCAGCTTCGACGCAAGGCTGTCCTTGGTGGAGATTCTTCACCGGGAATTTAAATCCTTGCTAGAGTCCCTGGAGTTCAGCCAGCAGCAGGTGGAAACGCTCGCTGCTGAAAATGCCACGCTAAGGGAGTCGGTGAAATGTCTCACAGAAAATGTTACCCAGCTCAATAGAGAAAATAAAAAAATAAAAGAAACAGTTATTGATCTACAAGCTCGTAGCATGCGTGATAACCTGGTATTTTCTGGTATTCCAGAAGCCGCTGGAGAGGACGCGGAGGCCACGGTAAAAAGCTTCATCAAAAACCACCTGAAGCTGCCGGAGGACACGGTGAAGAACATCGTCTTCGATAGGGTGCATCGCCTCGGCCCCATTCGGGCTACGGCCGGGAGACCACGTCCTATCGTGGCCAAATTCGGCCACTTCAAACAAAAGGAACATGTGAAAAGCCGCGGCAGGGAATTAAAAGGAACGGACTTCAGCGTGAACGACCAGTTCCCCAAAGAGATCCTGGAACGACGCAGGGTCCTCTTCCCAATCCGACGCGGCTTCATCCAGAAGGGCTCCCGCGCTGTCATCGCTGTGGACCGGCTGTACGTGGACGGACAGCTCCACCGCGACCCCGACATCACTCCGTGGCTGTATTAACTTCACACCAGATAAGAATCCGCTACACCCTTTCCCCATCCACACACACTAACTTGCATTAACATCTGTTTAACTTACCAGTATCAAATCGCATCTTAGGTGTGATATCATAGCAGTATTAACACCATCACTCTCCGTCAATGGTTTGATTAGAATGTTTCCGGTTTTTCTTTTTTTTTTTTTTTTCTTTTTTTTTCTCTCTTCTTGTTTTTTCTTCTCTCCTTTTCCCCTCTTGTTTTTATGCTGCTCACCCTTGTCCTTGGTTTCTTTCTTTTTTCTTTCTTTCACTGCTTCGATCACCTGCTTCCACACTCATCCACAAACAACATCCTTTATTTCGACACATACGCACAGCACGATCACGCACAGTCATGCGCTCAACGGCAGCACATTTACATTACTCAGACAGCGCACACAGTTGTATAGGATACACACATTTAAGCCAAGCGTACTCATCTTAGTAAATATGCAAACACATAGTCAGACTCAGGGAGCATCTCGCCACACACTTTTTCTCTCTCTCCCTCTCTTTATTTATGAACAAGTGATGTATTCTCTCCACCTGTCTAAGCGACACACACAGCATACACCCCTAGTTATACACAGACATCTATGGGTGCACTGAGATTCGTTACATGGAATGTAAATGGAGCTGGCTCCAGAGAAAAGAGGTTAAAAATATTTAACCAACTCAAAAAACTACAGGCAGATGTTGTCCTTTTACAAGAGACCCACAGACCTCTTAGAGGTTCGAATGAAATTAAAACACCTGAGTTTCCTAATGTGTTCTCAGCTTGTTATAATTCTAGACAAAGGGGAGTAGCAATTTTAATACATAAAAATATTAATTTCACAGTACTCGATACAGTTATAGATCCAGAGGGCAGATTCTTAATCATTAAACTATCTATACTTGATAAAAAGCTATGTATTGTAAGTGTATATGGTCCAAATGTTGATGATCCCTCATTCTTTCACAGTTTTTTCAGTGCACTCTCTGAACACTTAGATGGCACACTTGTTCTTGGAGGCGACCTCAACCTTGGACTAAATGAAGAAATGGATAGGCTCAATACAGCAGGAACTCAGCGTAATTGGCAGTCCACAAATATAATCAAACAGTATATGAGCGACTTTGGTCTTTGCGATGCATGGCGCTCCCTTCACCCCACCAGTAAGGAATATACTTTTTTCTCACATGTTCATCACTCCTACTCTCGTCTGGATTATTTTTTGGTCAGCAGCTCACTGCTGAGTGACATTTCAGACACTGAGATTCACCCTATAGCTGTCAGCGATCATGCTCCTGTATCTTTAACACTAATGCACAAGAATAATACTACGCCAAGTAAAAACTGGAGATTTAATACATCACTGCTTAAAGATGAAGACTTTATTAAATATTTTAAAAAAGAGTGGACTTCATATTTAGACTTTAATGACACTCCCGGAACATCAGCTTCTGTTTTATGGGAAGCAGGGAAAGCCGTGATGAGAGGTAAAATAATTTCTTTCTCATCACATAAAAAGAAAAAAGAAAACAAAAATATTCAGGAATTAGAAAAAAACCATCAAATCACTAGAAGAAGCCTACGCGTCCCACCAAGATCAGGAAACATTGAACAAAATACGCAAAACAAAACTAGAATTAAATGAGATAATTGATAAAAAAACAAAATTCTTAGTACAAAGACTACGCTTACAAAATTATGAACATAGTAATAAATCCGGTCAATTTCTAGCAAACCAGCTAAAAATAAATAAAGAAAAAACAACTATATGTGCTGTTCAAGATTCATCTGGGAACACAATATATGAACCGAAACAAATAAACAACATTTTCAGGGATTTCTATAAAACGTTGTATTCACCACAAATAAACCCATCTAAAAAGGAAATTGATCAGTTTTTAGACAACATAACTCTCCCAAAATTATTAGACACTCAAGCAATGGCACTGGATTCGCCACTGACGCCAGGTGAACTCCAGGAAGCCCTGATAAATATGCCCAATAATAAGGCTCCAGGTCCAGACGGCTTTCCTGCAGAATTCTACAAAGAATTCTGGACGATTCTAGCACCAGTTTTTTACAGGACGTTGTTGGAAATCAAAGAAAATGGCAGACTCCCACCAAATATGAATTCTGCAAACATTAATCTCCTGCTAAAACCAGGCAAAGACCCTGTATATCCCTCAAGCTATCGTCCAATATCCCTTATAAATGTAGACCTTAAAATAATTTGCAAAGCTCTCTCAAAGAGACTAGAGAAAATAACCCCCCTCTTAATTCATCCTGACCAAACTGGTTTCATAAAAGGTAGGCACTCATCAACAAATACACGTAGATTACTTAATTTGATAGACTACTCATACAGTAAAAACCTTGAAACTACAATATTTTCTCTAGATGCAGAAAAAGCGTTTGACAGAGTTAACTGGAAATTTCTATTTGCAACTTTACACAAATTTGGTTTTGGATCTTCTTTCATCAACTGGTTAAAAATATTATATAATTCCCCAACAGCTTGTGTCAGAACAAATGACCAGACATCCTCCAGCTTCTGTCTCCTGAGGGGCACCAGGCAGGGATGCCCACTCTCCCCTTCACTGTTTGCAATTTTTATCGAACCACTAGCAGCAGCAATTAGACAGAATTCAGTAATTAAGGGCATAAAATGCAAGAACGTGGAACATAAAATCAGCCTTTATGCGGATGATGTGTTACTCTTTCTCCAAAATTCACAAACCAATATCTCTGGGGTGATTGAACTGATAAACTCTTTTGCAAGAATATCAGATTACTCAATTAACTGGTCAAAATCTACAGTCCTTCCGATTAATTGCTCCTTCCATAATTCCTCTTCTACTCCACTGCAATCGGGAAATATAAAATATTTAGGTATTAATGTTTCTCCCAAGCTTGCAGATCTAACTAAATTAAACCATATCCCACTTTTAAAGAAAGTAGAAGGTGATCTGGCTAGGTGGAAATGTCTACCCATATCACTCATGGGAAGGGTTGCCGCTATAAAAATGATGGTATTACCAAAAATAAATTATTTATTCTCAATGATCCCAACTAAACCGCCGCAAGATTGGTTCAGATCTCTAGATTCATATATGTCCAAATTCCTTTGGAAAAATAAGCCCCCACGTATAAGCTTAAAAACACTACAAAAGACCAAGGATAAAGGAGGATTAGAACTACCTAACTTTCAGCACTACTTCTTGGCCAACAGGCTTCAGTTTATCTCAGGATGGCAAAAACATACCCTCTTAGATGAACCTTGGCTAGATGTAGAACAAGCACTTTGCAATAATCTAGAGATTTCAGATCTACCGTTTATCAGCTCAAACATCCAACGACATGAATGCTTCAAAAGCGTCAACATCAGCTCCTCTCTGACAGCGTGGTGGGAGTTTCTGAAGTTGACAGAGTCTCCATTAATCCCATGCAAACGTACACCTATCTGGAACAACCCTGACATATTACAAAACAATAATATGATAAACTTTTCAGATTGGAGTAGTAAAGGAATCAAATATTTAGAACATATACTAGAAGGAACAGAATTTATTTCATTTGACAGACTAGTTACACAATATGGGATCAACAAGAAAAGATTTTTAGAATATCAACAAATTAAATCCATAGTAAAAAAGAGATTTAAACCGGGTCAAGTTGAACTACAAACACCACCAAGTGTGGTTCAATTTCTTACTCTTAAAACCCCCAAATTACTATCCAAAATATACAGAATGCTTTCTAAAACAGATGAATCAATATCACTTCCTATTGCAAAATGGGAAGCGGATTTATCAGTTAACTTAGACCAAAACTTCTGGTCTCAGATTTGCTTAAAAACCTTTCATTTAATTAGAAATCCCAGTCTTCAATTAATTCAATACAAAATACTACATAGAGTGCACTATACAGGTCATCGGATGTTCAAGATGGGCTTTACGTCTACCAACAACTGCTCACACTGCCAAACCAATTCACCGGACAATTATATCCACGCTCTTTGGTTCTGTCCACCAGTTCAGAAGTTTTGGCGTGAGATATGTGAAGACTTATCGAAGTGTCTGAAATGTAACATTCCAACTTCTCCTTTAGTATGTTTGTTGGGCAGCTTAGATAATGTCACTACGGAAAAGAATATAGCCCATATGGTTTTCACTGCCCTATGCATAGCCAAGAAAACAGTCCTCATGAACTGGAAAAATAAAAATAATCTTAATTCTAACCAATATAGAAATTATCTATTAGATTACATTAGTCTTGATACAGCCTCTGCCACCACATCAGATCAATTGCTCTGGGCTCCTTTGATCAGCTCCATCACCTAGTGGGGGTGGGGGGCCATAGTTTGGTCCCACCTTCACTGTTGTGATTGGTGTGGGGGTAGGGACAGGCTTAGGGCGTCGGGGGGTTCCCCAGGAGCATCTTCCTTGGGGGGCTCAACCCGGGGTAGCGGTCATGGCCAATTAGGGGCTCTGTTGGCTCTTAGGTGACGGTTTCCTCGTGGCTGCGTGCAGCGGGGCTAGGGGAGGGTCTGTGCTGACGGACGTGGGTTACTGACCTGGTAGCCTGGCTGCCCCTGGGTGGGTCCGGGATGGGCGTGAGGTTCTGGGGGCGCTCCGTCTCTGGGCTGGGGCCCTGGCCGGGCCTCAGGGGCTTGGGTCCTGGTTGGTGTGTTGCCGAGGTTGTGGGCGGGTGGGTGTATGGGGGCCCGGCCCTGGCGCGGGGTGCCGCCGGTGCATCGAGCCACCTGGGGGGCTCTTCAACTGGTGGGGGAGGTTGTCACATCTTGCAGGAGCTTTCCTCTCTTCAGGAACTCTCTCTGCAGGAGGGGGAGATACAGGAGTGGTGGAGGAAGATCTCAGCCTGGGCGTCTATTGTCTTGTGTAGTCTGGAAGATGAGTGGATGATGGGGTGGGTGCAGTTTTCTCTGTGGTGGGGTCAGGTGAATTGTCCCGGGCTCTGTGGGGCCGGGGGGCGCTGCTGCACTGGGCCCCGGTCCGGATGGGCCTGGGCCCCCTTTCCCTGGCGGGTTGCACAGCATGGGGGTGCCTACTGGGGTCAGCGGGGGAGCTGGCCCCAGGGAGGGGTCACTTGCCCCTCCCTTCCTTCCCTCCCCATCTCCAGCGGCCTCCCTCTTCCCGCTCCACCACAATCACCCACACATGCAGGGCCTTGGGGTAGGGGTGTGTCACCAGGGTGCAGAGGAGACATCCCCCCCCTCTGTCCCCTTCTGGCTGCCTCTGCCTCAATTTTATCCCACAACTTAGACATTCACATTACTCACACTCTCATTACACATACATATAGGATCTTGGAGGTGGGCACGCTACACGGATTCCAAACTACCATCAGGGTGTACACCTCACCCCTGGCGTCGTTGCCCACCTCTCAATTTTAAATACATGTAGACATTGAGGGCTAGCAGGAGGGGCTATATGCTTACCTGCTGCTCTGGCAGGTGGCTCCATGCCCTCCTGGGTTTTAAATGCACCTTAGAACACACATACATCAACAGTACATATGAGCGGGTGGAGGGAGGTTTGGAGTCTTCCTACACCCCCGTTCTCTGCGGCCTGCTGGAGCAGGGGGGCTAGGAGGAGGAGTTGGCCGTCCGACTGGGGTCTGGTGTATGGGGCCTCCCTGCTGCTGCGGAGTCGGGGCGGTCTGCTTCTCCCCACCGCAGGGAAAAGGGTTACACCACCTGAGTCTGGGTGCAGTTTCCCCCTCCAGGGGCAAGGGTACCTAGACTCGGGGCTTAGAGTACGCTTGGGGAGTGTGATTGTGTGTACAGCGTCTCTCTATGTCTGTCTCCACGTTGGGTGAGTGTTGAGCAATTGTATATGAGAGCATGAGGGTGGGAATAGATGTTTGTATCTGTGTGTGCCTGTTTGTCTGTGTCTATATGTCAGGTTGGGTATCAGACGCCACCTCTCTGAGGACATCTCAGGCCCTCCAAGGTTTGGAGGCCCATCTCCCCCTACCACTTCCCCTGCCGGTGGCGGACGCCCTCAGACATCGGTGCGTTGGTGGTTCTCTGTCTCCGGGGGTGGGCGCCCAGGTACCCACCGGCTCACTCCTTGGCGGCTGCTTATTGGGGCCTGGAGCCTGGGGCTCGCTCGGGCCACCTTGGGGATGGGGTGCCCTCGGCCTCACGGCCCGGGGCTCGGCCACTCAGGCACAGCTGGCTGCCGGCGGAGCTCACGGGCACGTCACTGCAACCCCCCCTGGCTTCTGCTCCGCGGCTGCTGAGTGACCCCTCATCTGGGACTCTCCTCAGCTCTTTCTGGGATAGTGGCGCGGCTGCCCCTCTGTTGGTCTTCCTTGGTCTCTTGTGTTCTGGGGGCCTCTGGATGTCTGGAGTCTTGATCTCCTCCATACCTGCTTCATGCCCTGGAGGTCGGGGCAGTGGCCCCCCACACCCTCTAGCAGATCATTACATGAAGGAACCTTTTAAAAACAAGCGCGTTCATGCTCACAGGTGTACACACGGGTGATCACACACACAAATTACACCCTTTTTGGCTCCTACCTCAAAGCACACTGTGCGCTGTCGATCTCACGTGCTGCACAATAATGTTTAATATTTAGTATTTACTGTCATATTCTCATATATTGTGATCTTGTTTATTACTCTCGTTTTCTTCTGCTTGCTTTCTTTTTTCTTTCTCAACAGGTGATCCAGGTGATCGATATATGTATTTTTTGTCTGCTTATTCTGTTGGTTTTTGTTTTTTGCCCTTTTTCCCCGTCCCTCTTCTCAGGTTTTTTTCTTTCCCTCTTTCTTTCTCCACATTCTCTCCTCCAGTCAAGTCTGTCCCGTATTCAGCAAGTGAAAATAAAATAAACAATAAAAAGTTGAATCAAATGGACCATTACGGCAAGGCTGGGATGGTCCATTTGGTAAAGTAAATCCGTTGGGCATCTTTCTTCGCCTATAGACAATAATTCTGATGGCAAAAGAACCAAACGGGACAGGTTAAAAAAAAAAAAAAAAAAAAAAAAATAAAAAATAAAAAAAATAACGCGGGGTGATATGGATTTTTAATCATCAAATCTATAGAGGACATTTCTGAATTTAAATGCCTGGTATAAACTTGAAAACTCAACAGCCTGCATAAACTGATTACCTCTCTACTTGGAGACAGATGCGCTCCTCCACAACATAGAGAAAATGCAGCCACAATATGTAGTATATGAGGCTGATTTATTTATTTACTTGAATTATCATTGCTGACATATCAGCAAACACTTGCCTGTTTACACATCCCACACAGTGCATTACTAGCATTCACATTCATATTTCTGGCTAACCGATGAATGGAAGATTAGCATAAGAAAAAACAGAAGGCTCAGGCTACAGACAGTACACATCACATCTCTACAGTCTATGTAACTATTTATTGACTTGTGAATGGCACGTTGTCATATGTGGAAGTAAAAAGTGCAACCACCATCTGTAAAGCGTAATGTCTTTCCATTTTCCAAAAAATTAAATTGGACCAGCAGGGTGGGTAAATGTGGTTTTACACAGTAGAATGTAGAAGCCAGCATGTAACCCTGCCACCACCCTTGGAAAGACGTACAATCCTAAAAACAATTTGGTGCCTTTCCAGCACAACTCTGACACTACTGAGCCTAAAAATGTACAAAATACAATACAAACCACTCTCTGCCATTGTGTATGTGTGCGGGCATGTGAGGGGAAAGCATATCTAATCTTTACTGCTGCTGTCAGCTGTGACCATTATGAGGGAGGTAAATTACACAAAAAGGGAGAGTGTGTAAAAGAAGCCATTAGTTCTTATTAAGTGTTTTCTTTGCATTTACCTCAGTCTGACCAGCTGACAGCTCCCTGTGGCTACAGCTTGGATGTTTTCACCCCGTTTGTTTGTTTTTCTGGATAAAGGGTAATACTCGAGCTTCGTTGGAGGAATGCAGAAAAAAACTCCCTTGGCAGGTTTGCTTCTTACTATATTTCATAGTCTAAACAAAAGAAAGAGAAAACAGTAGAAAGCATCAGCTTTTCAGTTGTTCTTTCAGGTGTGTTAATGTACTGTGAACACATTGCACTGAATTACTAAACACTGTCAGCCTGACTGAAGATTCTGTAGAAGTGAACATTTTTTTAGTAGTTTGTAAACTTTGAGCGATATAATGCAAGATTAAATTTAAAGATCAGTCCCAACTAAAATCTTTGAAAACAACTAAACGTTTTGTTTTCCGATAAATGTTTGACACATTTTATTCAAGAGGAAAACACAATTTATGAGTAACTTTGGATCTCCTTTGGCTTCAGAACTGCTTAATTGTTTGTGGCACAGATTCAAGAACATGCTGGAAACATTCCTCAGAGATGAAATAATGGCCTCACACAGTTACTGCAGATCTGCTAACTGCACATCTGTGAGCTTCCATCCCTCCACATCACAAAGGTGTTCTATTGGATTGAGATCTGTTGACTGATGAAGCCATTTGAGTTCAGTGAATTCATCTTCATGTTCAATAAACCAGCTGGATTGATTCATTTTGATCTTTGTGACATTATTCTGCGGAAGCAGCCATTAGAAAATGGTACACTGTGGGCATAATCAGCAACAATGCTCAGGTAGACTGAAACATTTAAGTGATGCTCACTTGAGACAAAGAAGTTCAAGGTGTGTCAAGTAAATATTCCCCACACCAAAACAACACCATCAACAGCCTGAGCCATTGATAGAAGGCAAGATGGATTCATGCTTTCATGTTGTATACAGCAAAAGCCAAAAGTTTTATCTATTGTCTTGTTTTGGTGAGCGGTTTCCTATTCTTAGCTGACAGGAGTGGCACTCAATGTGGTTTTATGCTGTTATAGCCCACCTTCTTTAAAGGTCAAATGTGTGGCACATTCAGAGATGCTCTTCTGTGTACCTTGGTTGTAATGATTGGTTATTTGTGTTACCTCTTATCTTCTTATCAGCTCGAAGTAGTCTTCTCCTCTGACCTCTGACATGCAGACAGTTGCCATTCACTGGATATTTTCAGTTTTCAGACCATTCTCTGTAAACCCTTGAGATAATTGTGTGGGTAAATCCCAGCAGATGAGCAGTTTCTGAAATACTCAGACCAGCCCATGTGGCACCAGCAACCACGGCACGTTTAGTGCCGCCCAAATCACCTTTCTTCTCCACTCTGATGCCGGGTTAGAACTTCATCTCATACTTCGTCTCCTTTTTACCTAAATTTTGATAGCAGGCTTGTCTTATACCTTCGATTAGTTGTGTGTCAAAATATTTTTTGTGAATTTTTTACTGTGAAATGTGAAACAACATCAGTGTTCACGTGTTCTGTATAGCAGAATATAAACATCTTTAGGTCCTGAAGAGGTTTTTCCAAAATCCTTGCAATTTCAGAACATGGAAGGACCTGGATCACAGAGGATCTTAGGATCTGAGTGTAAGCCAGCAGGTATACTCAGCCTTCAGCACAAGTGTCGCAGCAGTGCATGCTCCGCTCCAAAGTTTAGTAAAGTCAGTAAAAGAGACTTGGCAAACAAAATTGTCACAAACTGAACGGACAACAGAGCATCAGACTGTGAAAGGACAATCCATTGATTCTGAGAAAGCTGGTAAATTTTTCAGATTTGATTGATTTACATGACGTGACTCATGTACTGTACTAAATGACTAACTTGCAAGCTGCACAGCTCATTGGGCTTTACCCACTAAATATCACCAGAGGCTTTCATAGAAATATGAAAGAAAGGGATGGAAAAAGGTGTTTTTGTTTAATGTTTTATCCCTTTGTCTTAAATGTGAAAGGATTTTATTAGAGTAAGCAGTATTAATTTATCCAACTTAATATCTTGCTATATTTTTTTCAATGAAATATGTGTTTAACATTACACACAGACTCACAGTTGTGCAATTATGCCCTATAGGTCCATATTCACAGAATATTCATAAGCACCACTGAAAATGACCTATTGCTGCTTTAAACACTAATTTAGAAACAAAACTTTACTTTTATCATTTGTATGGCAAGCTTATTTGTTGTCACTCAACATATTGATTAAATGCTATTGATCCAAGCTTCTATTTGCCTTCCAAAGCAAATGCCTTAAAATACAACAAAGGAAGTCCAGATGTAGCTTTTGATTGGTCTTTATGTGTGCCTGTTCATTGATTTACATTGTTTCAAGCTGTGAATAGATCTTAATTGGTGAAAGGTAACTTCATAGTGCAACCAGATAGTTGTCTAGATCAGTGTGAACTAGCTGCCAAATGAGCAGTAAGATCAATGTAAAGGTCCTTGGATCTTCATTTTTATGGGCTTATTGTTGCTTGTGTGCTGTTGTACACTGTTTTAATTTGAATAGAAATAATCAGTACACTATTGTAAGGGGTACAAAATTCTTTTTCAACAAGAAGTTCCAACATTGGCAAACTGTCCCACTCATCGTCTGTTTAAGCAGGGTGGCACTAATTATAAAGCATGAGGTGTAATATTCCTGCCAATAAGGATGTTTTTGCCTTTGGGGAAGTAAAAAAAATTATTCTGGGGTCAGAAAGTGAAGTCTCACCTGGTGAAGTGAGTTATTGGTATTGATCAGTAGCTCCAGTTATATTAGTTCTTTCTCTGGTGAAGTAAATAACATATCCCCCCCTTCCCCCAAAAAATATTAAGGAATTTTATTAGTTTAATTATTTTATTTTATTTATTTAAACACATTGGCTATTTCATAAAGCTCCAATAACACTGAGTATATACCATATCTTTTGTGTAAATGCATCAAATGATTCATCTCATAAATGGTTAAGAGTGGAATTATTTGAACTGACTTTTGTTTGTGTCACTAATTATTAAAGAGACATGAAGGTTTAATTATTAATGTTTTTTGATATTGAAAAATGTTAGGGGAATATTTTATCTTCTCCACACTTGACTATTAACAGATTTAATACGCAGACTATAATCTGCATTATGTAGTTTATTACTTTAGTGACTGAACAAATGAAGCTCAAATTTAAAGAAATGATTAAATATACGCTACAGGTTACAAATGTTGCATTATTTGAGTAGTTTTAAGTTAGTTTTATTATATTTTGTTTCCGGTGTCTTTTTTTTTTTTTTTTTTTTTTTTTTTTTTTTTTGGAGCCTATCCCAGCTGTCTTAGGGAGAGAGGCAGGGTACACCCTGGACAGGTCTCCAGCCTGTAGCAGGGCTAACACATAGACACAGACTGGGAGAGGAAACTGGACTACCCGGAGACAACCACGCAAACACGGGGAGAACATGCAAACTCCACACAGAAAGACCCTGGCCTGATGGTGCAATTGAACTCAGAACCTTCAGCAACAGCGCTAACCACCGTGCTACCTATTTACATTATACTATTTATGCAATAAGCATAAATAAGCAATAAGCAGCCAGTGAACATGGAGAAACATGTTGCTGTAACCACTGTTGCTGTGGATGTTAGTGCATGAATTGGATTCAGACATTAACATATACTAATTTGATAATTTACCATTTCCACCAAGGAAGGACAAGAAATGGGTATTAAAGTTTATTTTGTATTCAGAAGCTGCAGAGTGGAAAGGGAAGGAAGTGAGGCTCACAAGCACGGGATAATGAGGTTAGAGAGATGGGAGCTAACGTGTCAAGGCATAATGGTCTCTATAGTTTCAAGGTTTCTTGGAAATAAACAAAAAAACCCACACCTGTTGGTTTTTTTTTTTGGTTTTTTTAAATCATTCTTTTTAAGAAATGAATGTGTGTTTCTGAGCATCCCTTGTGAATAATTTCTAATGAGCTTCTCTGCATTTAATAATGTCCAACATTAAAAGTGTCTCAAAGAAAAAAGAAAAGGCAAGACAGGCCTTGGCAACGACATGCAAAATGGCCGCCCATAGCTCAGCAGTTTGTTTTGCAAAGTGACCAGAGGGGGTCCACCCGAAGGGGGGTTTGGGTAATTAGCCACTGGGGCAGCAGCCGAAAGTCACGGTCTCCCTCAAAGCTGTCGTCTGTTGCATGCTGATAACATTGACATGCCCTTCGCTCACGTCACATTGTGCTTCACACGAGACAAAGGCAGGGGAGCACAGAGGAATGGAAACTCTGAGGAAAGGAAGGATGGTGAGGAAGACAGTGATGGATGAAGAGAGGGGTTGACCTTCGCTCATTAGTGACGCGACCTTCCATAATCGATGAGTGGTGCAGTTGGAGGCACGGGCACCCAGCTGACCACACTCTGTCTTCTGATACAGATTATCTGAAGGGAGGGAGGGGGGGGGGGTCAAGCTTGGTAAGATATTTTGGGTTCCTTTTCTCCATTATTGTGATTGAGACATTTTTTAAATGGTGTAAGTGGCCTATCTGTTGGACATGAAACACAGATAAAAGTTCAACATTTGAACAGGAAACTTTGGGTTATTTGTTGCTAAGAGTATATGGGTATATGTGTGATGGCTTTCTTATGGGCTGCTTCATAGCATGATTAAATTGAGCATGAAGTATCAATAATCTCTCATTATCATCATCATTATGTGTAAGTTACATCTTCTATGCTGGACTTTACATAACCACAGACTAACCAGAAAGTAGTTGTGCCTGACCTTGGCACACTGAGAATAGTATAGCTGCTTGGCAAAGTACTGAAAATAAATGTGGTCTGATTTGTGACTCTGGTACTGAGTGCTGTTGAATGACTTGTCACAATATATTTGACGTTGCCAGTAAAGTTGGTTTAAAGCAGCCAGTAAACTGAAGGGACAAAGTTTCACACCATTATCTGAAACGACAGACATTGAAATCAACAGTATACACTCAGTAATAAAGAAAATAAACACTCCAAAAGGAATGTTGAACTCAAGCAAGGTAAACAAGGTTGACCTTCTCTGAATCTCTCGAGGATTAAAAGTTCCTTCCTTTTAATGTTTCCAAATTACAGAAGGCATGACTGCTTGGTCTTCTTAATTCGATCTCAAAAGGTCAATTACTGACCCAAATGTTCTCTGCCATTTTATTGGTATGCCTCAGTTTGGCTTCAAAGTGTAAAATTAAATGTCTGAGATTGTCTAAATGCTAGTGTATCAACAGCTATCTAAATATTTGCACAGCACAAGCTTATATTAACGTAGTAAAAACACTCTAGTCAGCATATTTAAAGCCTTAAACAGTCCAAACACTGCTGGTTTGGCCTGTAGCCCAACACTTTGTGATTTTTGTTTTTATAGTGCTGTGTCTGGACCAAAACATGAATATTAGTTAAGTCCCAGAACAAAATCCAGTGCCAGGGCTGATGCTGATTGCTACAGTTTGGGAACAGATGATATGGTCATGAACAGAGATGTCTTTTAATATCAGTTTCGGTTAATTTTAAAATTAGATGTTACAACTAACCTGATAATACATTTTTTGTAGGAAACCTTTATGTAGCTTATGTAGCTGTACGACCTCTTATATTTCCTGTAGTTTTACAGGTATCCACCAGCCGATCCCTGGCCTAATCCACAATTTTGTCCAAATGAGTTATCTCGTGGTCTATTGTCTGCCTGTCTCAAACCTATTAGTCAACATGGAGGTTAGGAAGCAGAATGGGTACACGCTGACTTGAATTTTTTGGCTTCTAAGCTGCAGTCCTTTGAATGCTTTCCAGGAAAGCTTGTCCAATAATGTTCTATTATACCCAAAAGATTACCGTGTCTCTTCTATTTCTGTAGTAAGAAATTGTTCACTCCTTGTACTGTAGTCATAGTCCTGGAAAAAAATATACTTTGGTCTTTTGACATTCATATCCTACAAATTACTTCTTTTCAAGCATATCTCCAGGTTAACCAGAAAAAGGGTATTTTGGATCTAACAGTCCTTAATTGACGTGTAGGCACAAATCTTTTAAAATTGGAATAAAAAATGCACAGTGCTGATTGTGAAAAGGGCTATTTGTAATATATTATTGGCTATTCAGAGCACTATAGAGCATGTTGAGAGGGGACCTGTATTAATGGTACCTCCACTCAAGAATCTTTTGATGAAAAAAATAATGAGCCACCCACAAATACACTGCTCAGAAAAAAAGGGAAAAAAATTAGCTAGTGACCTTGTCACTACTGAGAGCATGAGACAGTACCTGCACTTCATTTAAGCATGTAGACATGGTTAGAGGACCTGCTGAAGTTCAAATTGTTCATCAGAATGGAGAAGAAAGGTGATAACAGAGGTCAGAGGAGAATGGCCAGATTACTTCAAGATAATAGGAAGGCAGCAGTGCCTTAACCACTTGTTACATCCATGGTATGTAGAAGAGCATCTCTGACTGCACAGCTCATTGAAACTTGAAGCAGTTGGGCTACATCAGCAGCTGATGGGTGGCACGCCAAGTGCCAGTTCTGTCAGCTAAGAACAGGAAACTAAAGCTACAGTTCACACAGTCTGACTAAAATTAGACAATAGAAGATTGGGAAAACGCTGCCTGATCTCAGTCTTGATTTCTGTTGTAACATTTGCCCTTGTTGGATCAGAATTTGGTGTAAACAACATGAATGCAAGATCCATCCTGCCTTCTACCAGGAGTTCAGGCTAGTGTTGATGGGCTAATATTGTGCAGGATATTTCCTTGGCACACTTTGGGCCCTTCAGGATTAGCTGAAGATTATTCAAACCACCCCCTACCTGCCTACTTTTGCTGACCATATCTGTTCCTTTATGATTAGAGTGTACCCATCTTTGCTGCTTCCAGCAGGATAATGCACCATGTAACAAAGCTCAAATAATCTCAAAATAATCTCTTTATCGTGATAATGAATTCACTGTACTCAAATGGCCTCCACAGTCAGCAATCATAATCCAATATAATCCAATATAGAACCAATATTGCACCTTTTTAGATGTGCAGACAACAAAACTGCAGCAGCTGATGGTAACATGTCAAAATGGACCAAAATTTCTGAGGAATGTTTCCAGCACCTTTTTGAATCTATTCCATGAAGAATGAAGGCAGTTCTGAAAGCCCAACCATTATCATGGCAAAGTGTGTAGCTCAGAAGGTAGCGCAAGTCATCTACTTATCAGAAGGTTGGTGGTTTGATCCCTGGCCAAATATCAAATATAGCTGGGCAAGATCCTAACCACAGGTTGCTCTCTGATGATGTGTGAACGTTAGATAGAAACCACTTAAACATAGAAAAAAAAGTGCTTCTATGAATGAGTGGGAATGAGCCATGTTGTATAAAGAGTAGAAAACGGAGAGTAAAAAAAAGCTATAAAAGAATCAGTCCATTTAATATATATGTCAGTCCACTGTGTCCATCCTAAAGGGTGTCTCCCCAAAGCTTGAAATGGACAGTTGACTAGCAAGATGTGAGTGGTGAGTGTATATACCCCTGACAAAAAAAACATTGTAAACTTAAGTAATAGTCCACTTATGCAGAAATTAGAATGATAATATTCTTATATACCATGATGCTTCCAGAACCTTAAAAACTTACCAACATAAAATTTTTTAGTCATACTGTCCAACACTAGTTTTACAAAAAATGCAATCATTCTTGATTAACTTATGTTCAGGTGAGCTGTTTTAAAACCTATGAAAAATAAGCCTGTGATGAACGACTGAAGAAATTCCTTGAATTCGAATGACATTTAAGAGGTTTGAGTGCTTTAATCCTTCAGTCCAAAATTACTGCTGCCACAACAGATGGGCTCATCATAGCATCAACCGGGGACTATGCTAGTGAGGTGAGGTGAGGTGCAGGGAATATTTTAACAAGCACTTGCAGCACAGGACAAGGTTGATCAGACAGTTGAGGTGATATTATGTACAGCTGGTTGGCAGACCTAGAGTCAGATGTTTAACGATGCTGTGTGTAGTAGTGGTAATGAGGTGGGAATTAGATATACTTTTAAATTGCCTTGGAGGATGCCTTCAAGGGATGTCTTCATATGATGCTGTGTGTGGTGTTGGAAATGCCAGTACTGCCACAAACTAAAGCTTTCTCCAATCAGAAACATTACCTACAGCTGCACACACTGCTCCGATCTGTGTAATGAGCAACTGATCAATCCATTCAGGCTCTCTTACATTCTATCCCCGGGCTCATTGGTCTGCTCTGTGATGTGTGGAATATCAACTACGCATGTCAACAGAAAGGACTTTAATGAGGTCTGAAAAGCTGTACTGAATAGGAGGGATTACAACAATTCTGGTGACCTATTAGACTTTAATTGTGGTGGTATTTTGCTTGTCTTTGGAAGAAGCCATGTGTAGTTGGATATGAGATTTGAGACCAGGGACATGAATTTGTTGACCTCACCGTGTCAAAACACTGATATTTTAGTTATGAAAAGAAAAGCTTGTGGTGAAGCTATACTGAATAAAACCAACCGGTTAGTGATGGCAGGTGGATGAGGAAGGTATGTGGCCTGGCACAATGACAGGGCAGATGGGAAATTTTGGACCAAGACAGTTCTGACCAGAGCAGAGCAGCCTGGGAAGCCAGCTGTTGTTCACCACCTGTCACCCTCAACAAAGGAGCCAAAGACTACAAAGCACTGCCTGCCCTTTACCTCGCGGTGCCCTAACAAATGTAAGCTGATAATCCAATTACTGCCCTAAGTTGTGGGTGCCTCTTTTTGAAACAAATAAATTTCCAATTTTGCAGGATAAAAAAAAGAAAAAAGAAAAAGAAAAAAAAAAGACGTGGTGTGAAATTTACTTACATCGTGGTGTGAGATAAGGAGACCACCTGTTACAGACTTATATGGATTTTTTTTTTCTTGTTTTATGCAAGTGCGTTGACACTTGCTGAACTGGTGTGTAACTTAATCATACTCTCACAGACTCACTCTGTAGTGCTTTAAATACAGATTCTGAATTAAAAGGTGATCATTCATTTATTTTTTTTCAGTTAAAATTCCTCTTCTGACATTTAATAAATCCCTGAATTACATGCAGTATTAAGAAGGGAGTTTTTAACATGAAAATAATCATGTTATAATTTAAATTGGCTTAGCTGTGTGTATCTATTCTTTTATTCAGTATTAATTTTAAAGTATTGGCTTTTTAAAAAAAAAATCACAAAACATGTTGCTTTTAGCTTGGACACCTGTCACTCACAACAGTAATTGTCACGCTTCAGTTCACGTGAATGTGGCGCAAGATTTACCAACGTTTCATAGTTCTCTGCACTTTAAAAAAAATAATAACAAGCCAAAAAAAACCCAAAATGATACAGACAGCTACGCCTTCAGAGGTTTTTCAGAGCTCTCTTGCTCAGGAATTCTGCTCAAAGAGTCCATCTCTCTGTACAGTACACCACTCAGTCTATCTGGCTGAGCACCCAGACTGTGTATTGCATGAGAAAGGAAAAAAGTAAGACACTTAAAGTTTTATCTGATGGGAAAATGTCCATCCAAAGGGGTGACTACCTAGTAATACCACTGTAAGACTGCACTTCACTTGTAGACAGTGTAGACTTGACTTAACATCACTGTGATCTAAACTACATGCAGCTACATGAGAGGATGGTGTTTCCTTTGTATTGTATTAACTCATAAAGAAGAACAATTGACAGTTTCTTGATTAGTGTTACCGTTTCTGCTGTTGAAATGAAGTGCAGTTTAAAGCTGTATCTTGTCTGTTTTGTTTGTTTGTTTGTTTGTTTGTTTGTTTTTTGGTGTGTGTTTGTGGTTCAGTTCTACAAGCACCAACTCTGCTCTAGTAAGAATACTGTAGGAATATAGTCCTGGCTTCCCTACATCAGACTCTGTTCTGGTGGCATCTTGTAACACCCTTATTATGCTCTGGGGCTGGGTGCTCATGTATGTACCGGCTCACTGGTGGCCGATTGGCGGGGCCTGGCGCCTGTGGCCCGGCTGGGCCCCTTCCGGGGGGTGGGGTGCCCTCTGGCATCTGGGCCTGGGGCTCGGTCCTCTCTGGCACAGCTGGCTGCCGGCAGAGCCCGCAGCCAGCCCCTTTGGTGGTCCTCCTTGGGTCCTCATACTCTGGGGCCTCTGGATGTCTGGGGCCTGGATCTCCTCCATACCTGCTTCATGCCCTGGGGGACAGGGCTATGGCTCCCCACACTCCCTAACAGATTGTTACATGGAGAAACCTTTTGAATACAAATGTGCTGATCCACACAGGTGTGGACACAGGTGTACACATGGGTGTTCACAGACACAAACTACACCTTTCTTGGCTACTACCTCAAAGCACATTGTGCGCTGCATGCTGCACAATAACATTTAATATTTAGTATCTCCTGTTATCTACTGTTAGCTAGTTTATTGTGATGGTGTTGTATTTATTATGTTGCTCTTTTTTGTTTGTTTTCTCTCCTGTTTTTTTCTTCTCCATACAGGTGATCCAGGTGTTTTTTTTCTTTTTTTGTTTGTTTTTCTTTTTTTTCTTCCCCCCTTTCTCACCATCTCTTCTCCCCTTTATTTTTCTTTATCTCCCTCTCATTCTTTCATTCTTTCTTTCTCCCTGTCCTATCCCCCAGTCATGTCTGTCCAGTCTGTAACAACCGAAAATAAAATAAAATAAATACATAATTAAAATAAATGTCAATCAAATGGACCAATATGGCAAGGCCATGATGATCCACTTGGTAAAGTAAATCCGCCAGGCATCTTTCTTGGCCTCAGACAACAATTCTGATGGCTAAAGATCCAAACGGGACAGGCCAAAAAAAAACAAAAAAAAACAACAACAACAAAAAACCAACAAAAAACCCCAAAACAACCTTATTATGGTATAGCACTGCTAGGGGGTGTTGTCCTATTATTGTAGTAGTTGGAGAGTCTCTTAGGGTGAGTGCAGCGGCAGCCGTTACAGCCGAGTATGCTGCATCTGTTTAGAGCAGGGGTAGGCAACTCCAGGCCTCGAGTGCCGGTGTCTTGCAGGGTTTAGATCTTACCCTGTGTCAACACACCTGAATCAAATGATTAGTTCATTACCAGGCCTCTGGAGAACTTCAAGACATGTGGAGGACATAATTTAGCCATTTAAATCAGCTGTGATGGATCAAGAACACATCTAAAACCTGCAGGACACCGGCACTCGAGGCCTGGAGTTGCCTACCCCTGGTTTAGAGAGACCTTATCATTGTAACATACTGGTACTGGTGACTACCTGGCGCCGGCAACTACCTAACCCCGGTACATGTATGTACGAACAGGGTAAGGCCATGGAGACCTGGCTTGTATGGTCTTAATCTGTTAACGCCAAATAAAGGTCTTTTGTTCTATTTAACTGACTGACCTCCGAGTTGTCTGGCTAACCTCCACACCACATGCCTGCTGGACCTGCTAGCCGCTCCTTCCTTGCCAGACCCCGTTACAGAGTGACCCCTGAACAGGGATGTTACAATCTGTCTGTACATGAATTAACAGTTGCTGGGAAGCTTACAAGCAGTTGATAAGGCAAAAAGAGGTGCTGATATTTACTCGCTAGCTTGCTTCTTCCTATCTCACCTCTCCAACTGCTCTCTCCACTTTGCCCTGCACTGCCCAATCAGTTATGTTTCAGATTTCAAATCCAGTGCCCACTCGCTAGCCAACTCTACCTTCCTTTAGAAGGGCCTTTGTGGGCAGTAAGAACATCCCAACTTCCAAAACCTCACACCTCAAAAACCTCTTATTGTTGGTTTAATATGTCCCTTGCCAGTTTCACATTAAATTGCATCCATTAACTAATTGTGTTTTTACCCAGTGAGCTGGTCAAAAAATTCACTTTTTAGACTTTCTGACTTTTAGAAGATATTTCTTGTTTTCCTCCTCCACTTGTCAATTAGCTAAATTCATTTGCTATGCTAGGATATCACAGTTTCTCCTGCAACAAGCTCTCACAAATGTCTTTATTCAGAACTGTTAACTTGAGTGCAGTAAGATTATGTAAGAGGTCAAGTTCAAAGCTAAGTTTATAATTAGCAAAAGAGCTTAGAAAAGTTGGAAGAGGAAAATCTGTTTTTCACTTTAGCTCCGACCTTTAAAGCTGTAAGGACAGGAAGCATTTACATACTTTAAATACAGTGAGATTTATTTACATATTTAACACTAACAGAAAAACAGAACAATTTGCATACAGCTGTGATTAAAGGCACTTGTGTTCTTTTCTTACTATTTCTTTTTTTTCAACTCTGGAGTAGTCTTGGTTTTACATTTTATGTCTTAAGATCAAATTTGTAATAACAACAACAATAATAATAATTATTATAAGTCACAACCATTTGCCTAAAGCTGGTTCTCCATTTATGCAAGTAGTGTAAAAACAATAGCCTTTATATAGCACTCAGATGTTCTTCAGTGAGCTTTCAATAATACACCATCATGCACACATATTGTAGCATACCACTGAATATGAAGCTACTATGCAACTTGGATTTCATGGACTTACCCCAAAACAATCCCACTTTGCATTTTTCACAAATTTAAATTCAAGCCTCTGAGTCTGGATGCTCAATTGACCTCACTGCATTCCACACCTGTCAATGAAAATGTTTTGTTCAGTAGGAAAGAAAATACAAATGAGTCCAAAAACTGCTGAGCAGCTAAAATCTATATAATGCAATAACAATGTTCTGGACTGTTGGAGAACATGGAGAATTTTCATTTATTTCACAACTTGAAATTGCAATTTCTGTGTTCACATCTGCAAAAATGAACTGCACCAAGGGGGGAAAATGACACAGAGTTGAATTTAAACGGACTAAACAATGCAGGTGTGAAAACACCCTAATAGACAAAGCAAGGGTATGCTTTAGGCTGGGTCTGCATTACAATTAAGAAGTTGGTACTGTATGAATGTCCAATTTCCCTTGATTAGAGTCTGATTGAGGATTTGTATGTAACATCTGGTTTTAAAATGCTAAAGCCCCAACCACACAAGCCTAGAGACTTGGTAAAACTTGACAACCCAACATCCTTGTAACAAATAACTGGAATTCCAGTTTTCTTTTCGCCCAGTTTTGGGGTACACACATACACTACCAACTTCACACTACATTTAAAAGTTCGGACACGTTTTCATTTAATGTTTTTTCTTTATTTCATAATCATTTCATTCATGACTATTTATGTTGTAGATTCTCACTGGAGGCATAATAATAAATACCCCAACCATGTCACCAGCAAAGCACCTCCTCCTCCTCCATGTTTCACAGTGGGAACCATGCATGTAGAGACCATCAGTTCACATTTTCTGCGTCGCACAAAGACACGGCAGGTGGAACCAAAGATCTCAAATTTGGACTCATCAGACCAAAGCACAGATTTCCACTGGTCTAATGTCCACTTCTTGTGTTTCTTGGCCCAAACAAATCTGTTGTTGCTTTTCCTTGGTAGGAGTTTCTTAGCAGCTGTTTGAGGCCTGATTTTTGCAGTCTCCTCTGAACAGTTGATGTAGAGATGTGTCTGCTACTGGAACTCTGTCTGGCATTTATCTGGGCTCTAATCTGAGGTGCTGTTAACGTGTGATTTCTGAGGCTGGTGACTTGGATGAATTTATCCTCAGCAGCAGAAGTGACTCTTGGTCTTCCTATCCTGGAGCGGTTCTCATGTGAGCCAGTTTTGTCATAGCCCTTGATGGTTTTTGCGACTGCACTTTGGGCCACATTCAAAGTTTTAGCAATTTTCTGGACTCACTGACCTTCTTCTTAAAGTAATGCTGGGATGTTGTTTCTCTTTACTTAGGCACACACATATAGATATATCAGCTATGTATACGTGTGTGATGCATACAGTTGTTATATTGGAGATAAGGGTAAGGGCAATTTTATTTTATAAAACAAAGTCAATGTTCTCAACAAAGAAGATAAAAACAGAAAAACCTGTGTAGGTTTTACAGTGCCTTAAGGCAGTGAAAACAGCAAATAAAACTTAAAAAAAAAATCCCAACCTACTAAACTGACCTCTGCTGCAGTACTACTCTCATTTGTGAAATGCACAATTGATTTGTAACAAATTTAACTCAAAGGTTCTCTAAACTCCAGTGGCATCAAGAACACTTAACAGTAACATTTGCATGCTCCACTCTAAACAGCCCATTGTAACGTGTGCTGAATAAGTACTGAGTAGTGAATAAGTGCCAACTGCATTACATCACTCTCAAAATCTAAAAATTTTCCTTGAAATGAAACAAGATGCTGGAAGTTGTCAAAGTTTTTGCATTGTCAATGAGCAGACCAGCTGTGACAACAGACTGCTCATTCCCGGTCATCATCGACCCATTTAACAGTCCCTCATTAGATTCATTAAAGGCAATCTAATGATTGAATTTTGCACTGCAGCCTTTAACCAATTCAATGTTTCTGCTGTAGTCTTTCACACATACCAGCCTACCATGCCTAAATTCTCACTGCAGCAGAAATCCCCTGTGCATAATACTGCCTTATTAATATACCATTTACCTGCAATCATTCTCTCTCTGAAATGGTATTGTCACAGCAGGAGTCCTATTTATTTCTGCTCCTTTCTGTTCATTTTGTACAGTTAGGAGCAACGCTGACACATAAAGCTGCTGTTAAAAGCTAATCACCCTCCAAATGTGGTTGAGAAGCATGAGTTTAATGTGATTGCTGGAGTAAGATTAAACTGTTAAGACTGAGCCAATTGCTGGGAGATTAGCTAATGTTGGTAAAAGCTGACCCCATGAAGTTAATCTACAACCTAAACTAATTTTTACATACATCATCTCGTTACAGTATATTCATCCTCAAAATGGTATTGTTACAACTGAGAAATTTCAATATTGATCAAACTGAAGAGAAAATAGGCTAGTCCAAAAGTAGCAAAACAATCAAAACGGAGCACGATTATTAAAATGATTAAAATCTTCTTTGTATTTAAGAGCCTTTTGACTTCCTCAGAAATCATTTAGTATGTTATCCTGCTGGTACAGTAGCAACCACCAGATGATGGGTACATTGTAGTCATAAAGTGATGGACATATTAGCAGCAGTACTCAGGCAGGTTGTAGCATTTAAACAATGCTGAATTGCTGCTAAAGTGTGTCAAAAAATATTCCCCACACCATTATTCCACCAGCAGCTGCCTGAGCCATTGATACCAGCCAGTATAGATCCATGCTGTCATGTTGTTTACAAAAAAATTTGACAATGTCATCAGAATGTCACAGCAGAAATCAAGAATCATCAGACCAGGCAGATTTATCCAAGTGGTGGTGAGTGTACAGTCATGAAAAAAGTTCTTACAGAACTCTATGCAGTCCTGTAAAAAAACAAATTACACTCTTACTGCTTCCATAGGGAATAAAAGGGGTAACTAGAAGCTATGTAATGCAAACACGATTCATTTGATTGACTGATTTATTATAAGCAAACATGGCTGTTTGATGCTTTGAAGCAATCGGGTGTGTTAACACAATGGCAGAGTCGTCGCAGGAGTGGATGTCTCACCAAATTTGCCCCAAGACCAGACCCTCCATTCATTAGAGAAATTACAAAAAACAAACAAACCCAAGAGGCGCAGTTGAGAATCCACAAACCTCAGTTAGCATGTTAAATTCTTAGCTCATAATAGTATAATTATAAAAGACAAATATGACATATTTGGAATGGGTGTCAAGAGAAACCCACTGACCGCACAACTTAGGCCTGCAAAGTTGAATCCAAAGAAACCACAAGACTTCCTGAAGAATGTCCTCTGGACAGACAAGACCCAAGAGGAGATGTTTGGTCATAATGGAGACCAACAGGTTTGGTGAATACTAAACAGCATATCAGCACAAACGCCTCATACCAACAGTCAAGCATGGTGGTGGGCTTGTTTTGCAGCCATGGGACCTTGCAGTCATGAAGTCAATCATGAACACCTCTTTATACAAAATGTGAGGGCATCTGTCTGAATGGGCCATGCAACAGGACAATGATCCTGAACACAGCAGCAAATCTGTAACAGAATGGCTGAAAAAGTAGCTCAGTAATGTAGTGGTTTACACATTTCTTTTTAGTAACTGTGTAAGTTTTTCTTTCAATTTGTATGCCTCACATAACCACAGACAATACTTTCCATTTAGGCTAAGGGAAGTTAAATTGGAACTATACAGCTTAAGATGTGCTTGGTTAGTTTTTTTTCCTATCAGACTCGTCCTATTCATTGCAAGCAATGAGGATTTGTGGGAGACCTTTGTTTGCAGAAATATTTTTTATACACCTTTGTTTCTTCGTGTTTATTATTTATCAGCTTTGTTTCTGTACTTCTATTTTTCCTTCAAACACTGTATACTTTCATTCACTTGTTTTACAAAGCTGCACACAGATTAAAATGGCACCATGCCACAGGGGCTTGAAGTCAATAAAGAATATATAAAATATACAGTGGATGATATAAATGGATTTTCAAAACATTTTCTTTTGAACTGTAGAAATATTTTTGTTTAGTCTACATCAATAGCGGTTTTGATTCAAGTAGGAATGACATTTTAAGACCTTAGTTGACAAGGTTTTTGTACAGGATTGGGGTGATGTAATAGTATCATTTTATAGTGGAGCTGTCTTTGTTTGCTTCATCCATAATAATTCACTAAAACAAATCTGTCTAAAAATATAGTCAGGAATGGATTTTGCCATTTTGTGTGTGCGTGTGTGCATGTGTGTATAAAATCATTAGGTTCCTTAGCAAAAAAAATCCAATAAATCAGTGAAAAAAAATAAACATTGCGCCAAAGTTTGTATGCATAGGTCTGTTTCAAAAGTGTTTGAATCTGTTGTTTGAGCTGTTCTTTTCTACTCAGTCTGAGGATCACAAACCTACAGTTAATATCTTTAATGTCTAATTGTAGGCAACTATAGTTTGTCTTCAAATATTATTTGCATAGCATGATAAATGGTGATACAAATATTTGCTCCCACTTCGCTCCATACTTAGGAAGCTCAGCATTTCATTTCAGTGTTATGTAAATTATAGTCAGATTTATGTCCCTCTTACAAAGAACGCTGCATTCTCTGTTAGACTGTTGCTTAAGTGTCTTAATGCCATAAAGGCCTAGATGGCTCTCATCACCTGGTTAAAGTGGACACTTTACAGTCAGATGGGTGATGAAGCTTTTTGCAATTTAGGTAGCTGACAAAATTAAAGGCAGTTCTTTTTAGGCAGCACTTTGAGACAGTAATCCATGTCTTTCTCACCACTCGATCACCGTTATGCACTTCATATGGGGGTTGGTGATTCCTCCATTGCTAATTTCCAGATGGTACAAAATCCTGCTGTGCATCTTTAACTGGCTCATGTAAACATGAGCAAATTTTCCCCATTTTAACCAAGAAGAGGCCGCTAGGAAAGCTGCAACCACCAAATACTTGCAGAGGGTCAGGCAAGCCTTGAGGAGTCAGCTGAATGGGAATAACAAGATCCGGCAATACCCGTGCCCTGCCAGTCATCAGATACCCTGCTGTGATAATAAGCTGGTCAAAGGAGATGGAAGCCACTGATATCAAGGCAAGAAAGCTCCTTACCATGCACGGAGGGTTTCACCCCTAATCCAGCATCCTGAGACTGTATGGTAAGTGGAAGGAAGGAGACCGATGACACTCGCTAGTCCTCAACCACCTTCCTAGTCTGAACACAAGATCAATAGAGGTTGGAGTCTACCACACAAGGCAAGACGACATGTGCTGGCTGTGCAAAGATACCCCTGAGACAATCCAGCACATAACGGCAGGGTCCAAGATGCTAGCAAGCAGGGTATACAGGAACACCATAACCAGGTGGCTAGCATAGTATGCAGGCCAAGTATGGCCTAGAAGTTCCGAGGTCAAAATAGAATACGCCCCCAGGATGTCTGAGCCTTCAATTCAACTCAACTCGCACCAAATCACAACAGTTACCTCAAGGTGCTTTAATTTGTAATGTAACGATCCGACAAAGAAAACCGAGACAACTCCAAAAGTCATACGACCCCCTTTGAAGAAGCACTTTGGCACCAGTGGGTAGGAAAACTTTCTTTTAACAGGAAGAAACCTCCAGCAGAACCAGGCTAAGGGAAGGGGCGGACATATGCTGCAACTGTTCCTTCTTCCTGATGTTGTGATCACTTGCTATCACTCAAACTTCTCGTGGAACATGAGAAGTTCAAGAAATAGCAAGGGCTGAGAGAGGAGCTTGAGAAGATGTGGAAAGTGAAGGGAACAGTGGTAATCTGAGCACTCCAAACTGAGTGAGTGGCTCCAGCTGAATCCAGGAATGACATTCAAGATCTGTGTCCATAGGAGCACAATCCTAGGAACAGTAAACACACTGTGCAGGACCCTCAAGCTCTCAGACCTCTAAATAGAGGACCCAAGCTTGAAGGATAAAGACTGCCCGCAGCCCGGTTAAAGACCGGGCTCAGGGAGGAACAGCCATCTACCCCAACCAACTGGGGTTAAGGGGAGGGAGACTGTACAAAAGAGACGCTGTGGAAGTGAGCCAGAGATTAATAACTGAGACAATTATTATCTTGTTATTGGTAATGCAAATAACTGTTGGTAAACAGTCAGAACATTATCAGTTAAAAACACTAACCTCTTCCTATACTGATAAACATGTACTGCACAGTTTGTGCGCGCTATAGTTTAGACCTCTGATATCATACAACTCTGTTACTGTGCAGACACTTTTAAAAACTTGTACCCCACAACATATTTTAATGCATTAAACACAACCACTGCAGCTGTATTTATTTGCCATGAATGTCACATGCACCAACCTGATTGCTTGCTGGCATAAAAGCGTGCTATCACAAAAAACATGTGTTACTCCACAGCTGAAAATTGCCCCCTGCAGATGCACTACTTATCTTGTTTGAATACAGCACCCAGCTGTTTTGCCTGGGAAAGAAAAATAAAACCCTTTTCTCATTATTAAACTGTACCTTTGTGGTCTGTTTTAATGATTTACATCCCCAGTATGAACGATATTGGCTTGGTGCTTAGTGGCACAGGTACTGATATATCGACTACTATGTTGTTGGTTTTGGGGGTTTTAATTGAATTTGTTGGCAATTAGAAAAACATGCAATTAATGCTGGTGTGGATCCTTATGCAAGGTGCAAGTAGTTTTAGTAATCAGTGCAAATCCAAATTCATAATCCTCCTTCATCAAAATGTAAACATGTTTGCTTTGAGTAAAATGTTACCTTTGTCTCAGCTGTTTCCTTGTTGCTGTGTGTGGAGCCTGAGCCTACAGTGAAAGTCCACCTCAGAGGCAGTGTGACCACAAATGAACCAAACGAGTCTTAATTTTTAAAACTGAGACGTTTCCAAACAGCAGACACGTCTCCTGTCCTCTTGTTATTTTGGAGCTCTCTTTTCTTCACCTTCCATCTGTATTTAATGTTCTTGGAAGTGGTGAGAGTACTTCATAGCTCAGAGACTGTTTTTATACCTGGCTAGATAGCATTATGGAGCAGTGTAATTTTATGTGTGCAGTTATTAGAGTTAGAAATAGGTTATGTTTCACAAATGATGGTGTTTACCCTGCCAAGGAGAGTTAGTTCTGGAATATTGATGGTTGTCTCATATTATTATATATGATCAGGATCATGAGTGGAAATGGTGAACGGACAATGCAGGCCCTCTCCTAATGCTCACTTCTGCCTTATATATGCCAGTAACATCATACATCATACATAATAATATGTGCTTTTTGATAAGCCACGAGTGTGGCAATGTTTTAAAAATTAATGCAGGAAATGAGGACATGTATAATGCACGCTAGCATCTATAATAAATGTACCTTTTTTTAATCAGGTCTTTAGCCTTCTCATACAACAAACATTATTAGACCTTAATTACTGCCTTAAATTAGGATGGCATCAACAATCCCATGCTCTTCATTGTATTTACTTGGGTCTAATTTAGTTTTCATGCAGGTACCTCAGACTTTTTGGGAAGCAGTATGATGATTGAATCAGTTATTCTGGAGAAAAGTTAAAATGAAATGTAAAATAAATGATCTCATGTATATCCAAGCACAATGCTAGATGCATTGGGCGTCTGTCAAATTTGGCACATTTATATAATTTTTCCAATCATCTGGGTGCTGATGCCTACTTTGTCCATTCCCTCTAAATTTCCACTCGGTGTTGTTTTATAGAGCAGGAGTAGGGAGGAAGCTGTGCATATGCAAACGTGATTTTATTTATTCATTTATGTATTTTTGCCTTTTTTCGGGACATAAAGGAGATGTTTCATATATTATCTTTCTACACGTAGTTCACATTTGTGGCCACAATGGATTTTCCAGTATTAAATTATTGTGAGAATCTTGCCTGCAACTGCCGAATGGCATTTTGTTCAGTGAAGGTCAGCACAACAAGGATAAAATGAGTAGTTTGGTGGATAAGTTAAGCAAAGTCCAAATTTAACGATCTAATTGCAAGTTTGGAAAATATAATACCTCCAGATTGTGGCTGTTTTGGGATTGATTATATTATGGCTGAAATCATAAAAATTTCAATAACAATATTTTTTCCTGGGATTTTGAAAACTTAGTACTTTGATGCTTAAGCACTGAAAGTTAAAATTACATCAGTCACAAAAACACACATTAGTAGATATAAGAAATGCTGAAGGGTCACAGCAGAAAAAGATGTAAGGGTGTTAATTTGTTTCAGTTTTGGCATGGTATTACTGTGATCATATCCACCCCATCACCCACTCACATGCTCTCATTTACTGTTTTTGAAAACTGAAATGAACTCAAGCTGGTGCATAGCTGCCTTTAAAAACGCCATGCAGCACTTCATGCGGCACATCTTTCAGAATAATTTTCTCTTCACTTCACAGAATTAAAGCCTTGGTGTCTCATTTTCAAGCAACGCAGTGAGTGAAGACTGTGACATCCATCACGCTAGCCAGTAGAGATTTAAGCCTATTTTGCAACGGCGTACTCTGAGAGCTGTTTCCGGCCAAGTAGCAACTAGACCTCAGATGGGACTGGAGTCTGAATAATTAAAAGCAGACTCAAATGATGTGCTGCATTTCAGATTAATGGGGTCAGTCAGTATTATAACCAATATGAACCTTTTCCACTCAACAGTAGCTATTTACATAAGCAGGTCAGATTTTTTTTCTGTATTTTATTTATTTATTGCAAATGAGGGAAAAGTGAAATAAAAGAATAATTTAGTACAGGGAATATTTGTCACCTTTGATATGTAGTGGATATCACAAGCTCTTTAGACACGTGGATCACCCAGAAAGATGCTGGTTGATCTACTTGTTGGACAAATGCAGACGTGTCTGGTGGCCTCATCGATTCAGCAGATAGATCCTGCCTCTAAGCTATGTGACAAACATGTTTTGCACTGCATGTAGAGAATTTAATCTTTGAAGATGAAGTAACCTCAGAACTTTCTTGTCACTATCTTTTTGCTAGCAGCCAGGATTTAGGACTAAAAATGAATCGTCAGTTAGCTACAACACAAAACTATTCATGTCATGTCAGCCTTAAAGGAAAATGTCATTCTGTTCTACTCAGAAAAGATATCATCCATGTTTGATGTTTAGTACATTACAGAAGAGATTTTATGATGATGTTTTCTATAACTATTTTTATTTTTGACATTTTCATTTAGCTACATTCTGTCTCGGTACATCTACTTAATTTAGTGATTTCTTTTATGTCCCAGGAGGATCTATGAATGATAGACTCAACCTGCTCCTTTTTGCTGTGCCAACCAATAGCTATTGGATAGACTCTGCATGTCCTTAGAAAACTTAGTGCTTGAATTGCACTGTGATATATTGAGAGCACTCTTGTTAGATAAATGCACATGCTAGGTGAGTGAAATTTATGCTATAAATGTTGGCCAAAAAATGATCCCACTGAAAAGTAATCTTCCCTCCTGAGTATGGGGTTTGCTTTACATTTTTTTTTTTTTAACTTTTTTTTTTTTTTTTAACTCATTGAAACTCATGTAGCTGAGCTGGAAACTTCCTTGACAGGTCCAGCTAATTAGCAAGTAAGAATATAATGGCAAAGAAAATGTTTTCATACTTTTGACAGTTTCCCACTTAAAAAATAAAGAGAAGTTATTAAAAATAGTCTTGATTAGAACAGCTGTTATTGACCATTTGCAAAATTCAGCTAAACTGGAATGTAGAAGGCAGATCAGGGTTTATATCTATAACCTATTCATGGGTCAGTGGAGTTCCTTAATTAAAAAGACATCTAGACACCCCGGGAAAATATTTTTACTGACTTCCAGTGAATGTCACATGTAACATGCTACAAAGAAATCCGTAAATATATTAGCATTGTATTTATTTCTAATTGAATGTAGCAGATTATTGTTCTTAAATGTATTCAGCATATTTGTGATTAAACTTAAATATTAAAAGAAATTCCAAGAAGAAGTAGTCCAGATGTCTTTCACAGCACTCAAGACTACCCTGACCTATATGCTGAGAGCCTACACATTTTCCTCAGTAGGATAGGGATTTGTGCTGGTACACGGATATGCAATGTAATGTCAACTTACTTACTAATTACTTGTATGGCAGAGAGACTTGGACATTATCCGGCAGGCAGGAAAAAAGACTTTACCTTGTACTGGTGTTGCCTCTGTCGAATCCTGGACATCACCTTAGAGTACAAAGCAAACACCAATGTTCTGTCCCACGCTGGCCTAAGCAGGATATAAAATGTGCTCCGGCACTGCAGTATGCGGCGGCTCTGTCACATCTACGGATCACAGTCGTAAGCAGTTAGATTTACAATCTATTGGCAATCTATCTGTGTAACACCCAAATTTCTCATTCGTGGGATAATAAAGGTTTATTCTATTCTAATCTATAACAAGTACATTTACTGAATACAGAAATATGGCCTATGTCACTAGCAGCTATTTCTAGTTCTGAATGAATTCACCAACCTTTAAACTGGTCCTTTATGAAGCAGCAGCAACTATACTGTGTGCTGTTGTGACAAGACATGTGCTGCTAGGGAGTGTAATTACAGAAATAAGTAAAGAGTCTCATATGCTACACCATATACAGAAACTACAGATATAAGTACAGATATGTATGCATATATTACCTTTAAAAAAAAAAGAAGAAAAAAAAAAGCAGTGTATGGGAATATCAGAAGAATATTATCATATAGTCAACTACAGCTGACCAAAATCATTGCTGCCCTGTGTCACAGACTATGCAAACAACAGATATTGAGATTTCATGAATTCAAGAGGCTGCCAGCTGCTCAGCCCTCCTCTTAGGTAATAAGATTCTGGACCTACCGCCCCACTGTCCAAATAGCCAACGGCTAAAAGTATGTGGGTAAAGCGTGTATGTGTGGGGAGTGTGCGTGTGATGAAGGGTTTTGGGTGCTTGCCATCAAAAAGAGACAATCCAGCTGCAGTTGAGGTTATTTTTGCTGTCGCCTCTGGTCAGTGGAAGCTGTATCTCATTCCACTGTCTAACAGAAGAAATCACAGCCTGGAGACTTTCCAAGGCTCCAGGACACCCACTTAACATGAACCTAATCCTCACAGGGTATGCCCGCTGTTCTCTCTGCTCACTGATAGTGTGCAAAAGGTTAAGAAGTGTCCAAAAGGGTTTTCATGCAAATCAGACCACCCCTGCTGTAACCCACTAGCTATGAATTAAGTTATTTTCCCCACTTTTCTAATATATCTAGATAGAGAGAGCAGAAATATCCTGAAATTATGCACATACACATAAAAGCACTATTGCACTGCTTGTCCAGTTTTTTGTTTAGTTTTACTCTCCTGCTCTGCATAGTACATCACTTTTGTTTGGGATGATTGGCAGTCTTTCTGATTCATGTTGTTATGACTATGAAGCTTCTGCAAACACTAGATCAACTGAAGGTCCAAATGCATCACTCAAATCATGTGACAGATTTTAGTTGGATTTTTTTTTTTTTAAGGACATAACTTTGAGATGCTGTTCATCTGCTGTAGGATTCTAGGCCTGCCACTTCTCTTCATCTTTTTAAACGCACTGTAGACCATGCCATGCTAGGTTTTTGGTTGTCTCTGATACATTCCTGTGTATCTGAGAGAGAAATGGTGAACAAATGCCACTTGACTCTGAATGAATTAGATATAATTGGAATGGGCTCGGTCCGGTTGTAATTGCTGCAGGTCTCTGGTTTGTGTGTAAATTTGCCTTGTAGCTGGATGTATCCAGGTGGACAAGCTGTCAGTTGTGGTCACTTGAACTGTGAAGTGAAGGGTAAATTGTATTCATTGCAAGTTGTTTCAACCACCACTGCTTGTTAACTGATGGCAGATCATGGTGCTGGTGGTGTCGGTGTTCTTTCTTTAATGTTGTGTTCGGACTGACTACATCTGGTATCTTGGTCTGTCTGCTGTATAATTCTTCCTGGCTGGGTCTCTTAAAAAAAAAAAAGAAATAAAAAAGATGTTACTCCTTTAAAAAAAATTAAAAAAAATATCTATGCATTATTGATTCACACAGTTCTGAATTCTGGACAAGTGAAAACCCGCATTGCTTGCGTAGCTGTCAAGCCCCTACAAAAAGAAAGCATTGTTTTGTGTCTGAAACGAAGACTAAAACGGCACATTCAGTTCCTGTTTATTGCTCAATAGTTAGGTTGTTACTTTGTAGAGCAAAATATACTGGAATTCCAATATATTCCAATATGTTCTGGAAAGTTTACAAAAACATTTAAAAGAAATAAGAAGTCTTTACACTGTATTTGTCAAGCCAGCCTCTGTGTTTATCTATGATGTTTAATGAGTTGATGCTTTGGGAAGAGTTTCTATTTTTAGAATCAGTGTTTCATAGTTAAAAATGTAATGTTATGATGAGATGCAGTACCAGTTAACATAGGCAGTACTTCAGTTTATAATCCGTATTTTTGTTTATTTTTTATGTTCATCTTGCCAATTCTGTAATCAGTAAAGTCCCAATAAAGCTTTAGTAGTTAATATAAATCTTAGACTATCGCTCTAAATGACACTAGACAACATGTTTCTAATTTACCTGAATTTTGAAAACAACAGCTCCTGTCCTTGACTGTTATATCAGTATTTATCTATTTATATAACCAATCCTCTTTCCTCACCTCCCACACATATCAAAAGATTAACAAAAAATGAATACTAGCCCTTACATAATTGAGTGAAACTTTTAGCCTGTGGCATCTTTGTGTTTGTTGGGGGTTTTTTTTAATCCCAAAAAAGGTTATCTTTCTGAGATTCCAATTTGTTTCTCTAAAAGTTTCAGAGCTGATTCTCACTGAATATAAGCATACAGCCATGTGCATGGTGAATAAATAAACCCATCTACTGCTGTATCCAGTTGTGTCACCATTCTGGCTCAGAGATCTGTTTACGATAATCTTTTGGCAGGGTCTGCGCAATGCTGCCAGCTCCCCAGATGTGCCAGTAATAAGACATGTCAAACTGATGCCAGCCAATCACAGGCCAAACACATAGGGACAGAGTGTCTCCCTCATGAGTGTATTCCTTCCCAAGTGCCAATTGGCAGCTCTTGCTATAGTCATCATTTGACATGCAAAAAGTTGTTTGATTGCACACATTCCTTATTCAGAGCTGCATGCAGTACATTGAGTTTACCTGAATGATTTTACTCGTTGTCACTTGTTGGCAATAGGCGTTATAAAAACCCTGAGTGGTGATCTCCTCTTCTATAAGGGAATCCCTAAAATGGTTAGTGTAAAAATATACCAAGTCTATAATTTACCCCATCTCAACTTGCAAATAGAGCAGAGAATCCAGAGATGCAGTTTGTTTGGTTTATTCGTAAAAATGAACAACTCCAGCCAACCAGCCATTTTCTTCATTGCATATACAGCTATGTCTCATGAGGGCCTGGAAGCTATCCCAGCTGACACTGGGTGAGACAACCTGGACAGGTCGCTAGCCCATCACATGGCTAATGCAGCAAGACAAGCAACTACACACTCATGTCCACACCTCCCAAATTAACCTAACAAGCACATCTTTGACTTTGAGAGGAAGCTGGATTCCCTGACATGCACAGAGAGAACGTGGAAACTGCACACACGAAAGCTCTAGCCATCCAGGAGGTTCAAATCAGGAACCTTCTTGCCGAGAGGTGACAGTGCTAACTACTGCAACAACGTGCCACCGCCTGGGTGAAAATTTCTAATACTGAGTGAGTGAAAAAGGTGGGAGACCTTCTGTTTTACATGCAGCTGAAATGTATGGTAGTTGTAGTTCTAAAATCAGTCACAAGTCTTTGTTACGCAGTGGAGTAAGCTTTGATTATTCACTGCTGATTACTACAAATACTCGGAACCCCACGAAATAGTATCTGGGGCTCTGATAAGTGATGAATTTGTATTTTGATGATGACAAATCTATAACTATAAGATCTAATAACAAACTTTGGTTTCACTGATTTATGTAGATTAACTAAATTTAAAATGGTTTTGTCCCTATTCAAAGTAATAAAGACTTCACGGTAATAAAGTGTTAACTTCCAAAATAAATCTCCACCAACTAAAGTTTTAGCTCTTGGTTAATATGTAGTGTGCGTTGTCTGAAATATTGGACATATTGCACATTTTATGGTACTTTGTTTCAGTCATTTAGAAAAACTCATGATGAATCAATTAAATGCATTCTACAATAGGGTTCTGTCATAATCTGATAAGTAATGTTTGGTGTAGTGTCTCATGGCCAGTTTAGCATGAAAATCCCGCAAAGACAGATGTCAAGGAAACTCTCTAGCCTCAGATGCTCCACAACATTTAATGAGATGAATGCCAAATCAACCAGTGAATCATTCGATCTTACTTCGCAGAAATGGAGGTTGCATATGAATTTCCATAGAGAGATTGTTCTTGAAGTACTCCTATGTTTGCAAATGGGTTGAATCCTCCAGTTACGCTGTGTATCACAGAATTGCCCAAATAACAAGCCCAGACATTGCTTATGTTTGGCTCTAAGAGGAATGTAAATTCTCTCAAGCAGTTAATTAAGAGAGCCAAGAAATTTACAGGAAATGCTCTCAGCCCTAAATGCCACGACACTTTACTGCAGCAGTTCTGGTGCTCCTAAATTTGCATACAAGGTATTTGCTGTGAGTCCCCCATGTTTTGTTTGCACTCAGATGGATTCAAAACACCATGCCATATAGCTAAGTAAAGCTTGAGACGTTACACCATCTAGTTAGAAAGCATTAATTGAACTGATTTAAGTAGGAGTGAAACTGTCCCATTGCAGAGGTGCACGTGATAGAAAACCGGCATTTAGACAAATTTCATAGACAGATTATTGTGTTCTAAAATGGGCCTGTGACCTACTTGTGTTTTATTTTATTTATTTTTTTGGAGTTTTACTTCTGTTACACTATTGCAGACTTTCAGCTTTAATTCAAGAGATTTAATAAGAAAAGTATTAACTGTTTAGGTTATACAGACATTTTTATACATTTTCCCCTATTTTTGGAGGCTCATAAGTAACTGGGCAAACTAACATAATTTAAATAAAAGCATTGTTTTAATAATTGCATAATCATTTGCAGTCATGACTTCTTGAAGTCTCTAACTTATCTAGCTCACATCATATACAGTAACATCACAAGTGCTGTGTTTCATCCCCTGAGATGCTCTGCTAGGCCTTTATTACATCTGCCTTCATTTTTGCCTTCACTAACTGAAAAGTATGCTTTACTGGGTTTAGATGAGGTGATGGACTTGGCCATTCAAAATATCCAATTTCTTTCCCTTAAGTTGCTTTTGCAGTGTGGGTCATTATCCATTTGCACTGTGAAGTGCTGTCTGATCAGTTGTGCAGCATTTAGCTGAATCTGAGCACAGTACCCACTTCGGAATTCATCCTGCCACTTCTGTCAGGAGTCAAAACGTCTATGAACACTACAGATGAGATTCTGCTGACAGCCGTACATGCCAGTGCCATAACATTATCTGTCAAACATGGTAAAGGCAATGTTCTATGCTTCAGGTCACGAGCTGTTTCTCTCCTTCTCCATACTTTTCTCTCTCTGGTGCAAGTTAATTTTGGTTTCATCTGTCAAAAGATTTTTTTTTTCCAGAGCTGTGCAGACTCCTAGATGTTTTCTAGTAAAGTCTAATCTAGCCTTCCTTTTCTCCAGTGTAACCAGTGGTTTGCACCTTGTTACTAACCCTCTGAAGGTTTCTCTTGATTGTAGACTTTGACAATGATACATTTACCTCCTCGAGAGTGTTCTTGATTTGATTAGATGATGTGAAGAGGTCTTTCCTAAACACAAAAAGAATTTGCAATCATCCACTTTGTCTTCTGTAGACTTTTGGGCTTTTTGGTGTTGCTGAGCTCTCCAGTGCATTCATTCTTTTCAAGAATATATCAGATTGCTGATTTTGCCACTCCTGCAGCCAAATAATGGCCTCTTTCACTAGTATTGACATCTCTTCAGGCCTCATATTAAGAGTTCCAGTCATAAGCTACCAAATATGTTGAACAAAATATTGCAATATCAAAATGTTCATCAGCTTAATTTGTCATGTGATTAAAGACCTCATCTTACAATTAAACTAGTTGTTAAGCAGTTGTTACGTTTGTTCCTCTGAAAATTTGAAAGAAATTGAAACTATGCATTAAATGGCTGTAAATCCTAAATGGTTAATGGAATATTGTTGTTAATCTATAATTCTATCACATCTTGATTGATTTTAAAATCCACTGTGGTGGTATACGGAGGTAAAACTACAAAAAAGGCCATTGTCAAAAAAATATTTGTGTAGTCGGGAATAAAAGTAGAGTATCAGAGCGGGTCTGATATCTTAACCAAGATAGCAAAGATGGCTGAGAACCCAGAGTTGCAGTTACTATGCTGCATTATAAGTGCAAACCGCTATCCTGCTAGATAACAATCTACCCATCTGGCCATTTTCTTATGGATGGATTTTTGTTCTAACTTAGTGTTATGGAGAACTAGCACCTATTCCAGCAGACACTTGGAGAGAGTACACCCTAGATCAGGGGTGGGCAACTCCAGGCCCCGAGGGCCGGTGTCCCTGCAGGTTTTCGATGTGTCCTTGAACCAACACAGCTGATTTAAAAGGCTAAATTAGCTCCTCAACATGTCCTGAAGTTCTTCAGAGGCCTGGTAACGAACTAATCATGTGATTCAGGTGTGTTGACCCAAGGTGAGATCTAAAACCTGCAGGACACCGGCCCTCGGGGCCTGGAATTGCCCACCCCTGCCCTAGATGAATCAGGTAATCCTAGTGCTAACACAGAGAACCACATGCTCTCACAGCCTAACATGCCTGGGCTCTGGTTTGCCTAATTGGGATTAGAAAGCAGAATATTAGAGGTGGTTTGTGAAGTATGTATAAACTCTATTCTGTGGAGTTAGTCGTTTGCAAGGAATGTCATTTGTTCTCAGGATTTGCCATGTAATACTCCACATGAGGCTGCATGGCTTTTAAACTGCCTTATCAGTATTTGAGCCTGAATAATATCATTATTGTTCAGCATTGATTTCCTTACATTTTAATTTCCCTGCAGTTTAGGCTTGAGGCAAATCTTGGGCATTTTGAGGGAAATTTCTGAACCCCCCCCCGATTTTGCAGGTCATACATGAGTAATACTGAGAAAAATAACAAGTGCAATTCTGCACTGTGTAGCTTTCCAGAGTGACATTATATAAAGTGTTATCCTCCAATCTGCTACAACCCTCTTGTGAATATACCAAAAACACATTGATTGAAGATTTTGTAAATTATGCTTAGCTTTAAAAAAGGGAATGAGACGGAACAAGTATTCACTGATACCAGCGGCAATGTGATGAATCTTAAACTCAAACTCAACTTCTCAAAACAAATTCATGGTTGCCTTAATGCCAGTGCGGTATGCAGTGAAAGTGCAGCTCTCTATTGGTCTGTGTAGCTTTCTGAGAGTCCATGCAACTTCTCATCACTAATACCTCTATGAAAGCCCTTCACCAAAAGCAAGCTGTATTACATCCTATAAAATGCCAAGATATTTGACATCAGCTTTGCTGGCTAAGTAGCCAGTGGTAAAATGTGGTAATGTGGTGCTACAATACCTCATGTTACCAATATGCATATATATTAGTAGCTCAATTAAAGTTGTGTTTATATCAAAATTTTACCCTGCTATTTAATTCTTATTGCACCCCCATATCTGTGATGAGATAAGCACTTACTAATTGGCTGTTTCTGCTTGCCTGCATAAATGCCACAGATCAGCAGCCTCTGCTGGCTCTGCTGAAAATAATGAGCTAATAAAGATAAGGATCATGGGAAAATTGCAGACTGGGGACCACTCATATTCCCTGTGACACATTATGTGCTGTATTGTGAAGTGGGCGCCGACAATCAATTTTTTTTCCCTTCAATGCAGTTGTCTGAAAATGAAAGCTATGGCCACATTTAAGAACCTTGAGGTTTATAATGTGATGTGTGGAGACCTTCAGTGCTAGGACCTTGACTGCTCCATCAAAACCAATTGTTGAAAGCTGTTTTTATTCGCATGACTCAAGGCGAATAAATAAGACCTCATAGCTTAGAGTTTGATAGCAGGTTCTTCTTCATTGCATTTTTTTAAAGAGAACTTTTGTGTTTTGGACAAACTTAAACATCTTATAACATCTTAAACAACTTAAACAGGCATTTTTTCTTCTTGTGCCCATTAAAAGTTGATCATGTAACAGATCTTTATACAACAGGATTAAACTAATATAATCTGACAAAAACACAAACTTTTTTTACTTGAGTTTTCTTCAGTTTTGATTAAATCTGTCAGCACTGTTATGCTGCACTATTCCACCAACATATATAAAAGGGAAATGAATAGAAAGTTAACAAACAGTTTAAAGACCTTGCTGCTTTTGCTGCTTGGGCAAACCTCAGGTGGTGAGCAGCCATCAGAAGAGAATCTGAGAGCTTTCTGTGTTTAATAGCAAAAGTCAACTTTATCAGAGTGCATGGGTTCATTTTGTTGATAAACTTTAAATTACATTAAAAACATCCACACAAAATTCATGACTACACTTCTGCACAATTAAGATGTTGCATGGATGTCCAGACTTTTCAAGTACTGTAATACTATTGCACCCTGTGGTTTACCCAGTGTGAATCCTGATCTTCCACTCTGTGTGAGTCAGGCTGTGATCACGCAGAGTAATACCAGTCACAAACTGCCTGGGTGCCAATTGAGTTGATAGACCTGAAAGCAAAACATACTATCACTGAGAACTCAATTGGCAGGCAACTGCAACTGAGAGGAGATGAATAGCTAACACCTGCTTCCTTTAAAGTAAGGAGAAACCTATGAGTTAAATTGTCTTTCTCTGTGGACAGCAATGCAGGGTGCATGGCAAGAATTTGGTATTAGGAGATACCAGTGGGTACGCTAAATATTCAAGTCTCCACAGAGCTCATCAGCACCAGAGCACGACCTGACCTGTGTAATCCCACACTGCTGCATTTCAGCCAGGTCTGACTCTAAGTTAAGGCGGGGTATACGTCTTCAAAGTTTAAACTGCTTTTTCACAGAAGGTTCATCCATCTTTAACCAGGCTATATGCAATGACATGGGATTCAACAAGGGCAGAAAACAAAAGATAACAGAATAACGGTGAAGGAGAACTATGATTTAAAAAAACAGAAAAAAACCCCCAACTTTCCCCAACCATTGCCTTTTAAGAGAAGATTTGGGCATAACTGGTGTCTGATGTTTACATGGCCAGCCTCCTCACAACACTCACACCAAAGAACACTGTCTGTACTTCAGGAACCATCATAACATAAATTATTTTATTTATCAATCAAAGCACATATTACTAATGAATTGTGAGAAAACAGTTGCCACTATTACATTTGCATTAAAAAAAAAACAACAACACCAACTTTGAATAGTCAATCGTCTTTCTTTGCCAAGTGAGTTGATCAGTTTGGCATAGTGATACATTTGGTGTGTGTGAGTCAACCAGCATGTTGTTTGTAAGATGAAACGATGACCAAAAATAAATCAAAATTAAAGTTCTAATTTTGAACTGTATGAACATTCTGGTCCCTGTACAACTGATCCTTCCAAGGCTGAAAGTCAACATTAAATTCGATGTTTTCATTAAGGCCAAGTGTTGCATAATTCCCTTAGAACTAATTTTGCCTGTGCTTTAACATTTATTTATTTTACATATGATTTCACACCAGATATCTCCTGTTAGTGTAAAACATGAAATTCTTAATTACTTAAATAAACTTTTTACTTGGATGACTGATAAATTAAACAAAGATTTAGTGGCTCTGTTGCAAAGAGGTTACCATGTTTACCTGTGGCTCCTCCTGGTTTGAGACCAGGAGCAGCAACAAAACCCTTCATGGGTTGCATCAGGAAGGGTGGCTGACATAAAAATCTGTGCCAAATCAAATAAATGAATATTTTGCTGTGGTGACTCCTTGTTAATAAGAGAGCAGCTGGAAAAAAAATATATGTGGGGTGTTAGTGTATATAAAAAGTTTTTCAACTAGATAATATATGACAGGTATCAATACCATAATTAAAAAACATAATCACAACTATGTATAATACAGCTTGACAATTAGATAACTGGTATCATGTGTCAGAGAATTGATTGCCAATTGTTATTTTAGTAACTATGTATTTGACTACTGTGATCAAGCATTTTGGGTAATTTGCATTAAATGTTCTCCCTCAGTTGCCCATGATGTCACAGTACAAATTAAGTGCAAGAAAAATACAAATCCTACTTCTAATCCTTAAATGGTTGGTGCTCTTGGGTCTTGAAGAGAATCAAGTCTTCCCTTGCTTGGACTGCAATAGGTCTGGATTGTATCTGTGACTCCCATTCTTATCACCTTGATGATCTTGTACTTAAAGAATCAGCAGAGAATCAGTTGGTCATTTTTCAAGGCAAAGGTAATGCTCCAGGTGCTAAATTCAAGCAGCACCTGTCCAAGTACAGATTTGTTCCACACCTCTTTGGAGCAGGAAAAGTAAGAACCTTAAATTTTGTTTATAACTCTGATTTGATGTGGTATCTAAATGGAGAAATCACTGCCTTAATAGCATTTGTTTGATATAAAAGCTTTAGATTATCATCCAAAGGTTTAGATTATCATCTGGAAGCATCTTCAAGGCTGGTTAAAACAAAACAATCTGAGCCCTTGTGTCCCACCACTTTAACTAATATGCTGACATCTCAATAACCTTGATATTTTGAAAATGAACTTTTATTTACTACACTATTTTGCTTCGTAATTGGTGTATTGGTTAGTTTAAACTGACACTTCTTAAATATTAACTGAGACCAAAACTTCAAATGCCTATTAAGAATCTGACAGCGCTGCCCTCAGTTTTAGGAGAGAATTATGGCTGCAGCCAGTGACCTTCATTACTGATAAATCTGCTGTTTTTTTGGTTGTTGCTGTTTGTTTTTAATTTTAAAGCCTCTGGTTTTCTTTCTTTTGATTGTTCCTGGTTAAATAGAAATAGCAAATACAGTGTATATCACTTATGATGAACATGGGAAGAGCAAATTTGCAATAACAAATGTCTTACCCACTTGTCTTTAAATTTGTCTGCAGACTGTATACTTTCCCATTTAAAAAAAAATTGCATGAGACATAAAGAGGAAAATGGAGGAAAGGGTTCACAACTTTAGATTCTTGGGATTAGTTTGCAGGTTGTATGGCATTATTCACAGGTCTGGCTGTATTCTAAGGTATTAACTGGACAGTTAAACTGTTAGAATTGCTGGGAAAATTGGGAATCTCCCAGCCCCTGTGAACTGTGAACAAAAAAAGTTAAGCTTTCTGCCTCACAAAGACTCTAAAACCCCATTAAGAACCAAAGCCACGATGTGTCTCCATTGCAGTTTTGTCCTTTATAGCTTCCCCTGTCCTTTTTTAAACTTGCCACATTTCAAAGCAGATGGGATACACCCAAGGATTGGCCTGCTGCTATTCATTCTCATTGCCTTTTTTAGCACTTCTTTCCACTCTGGTTGTTCCTACATTGGGGTAATTACCATTCAGCACTCTCCTGAAGGCTCTAGCTGTAAAATTCAATCAGCAACCAAGCAAGATTTAACTCCCAAACTCCCATATGTTGAAGCAATAAAGCCCTGTCCATTGATTTCGCAGTAACATCCTCTCTCTTTTGGCTGTGTTCAAACTGCTTTGGCTTTTTATATGTGATTGCAAATAATATTGGAAATAGATGAACTTTGTTAAAGGACGGCAACAGGGAGGGCTAAACGATATGGCTCTTCTAAACAGTGTTTCACAACTGTTGCTGTTTAGGTGAACTGCAATAAGCATGAGATGAGTGCATTAGTGTGGTGAAATAATACAATAATTCTTATTATATTGCTTCAGTAATTTGCTTTTGTACTTGTGTAGCATTTGGGGCAATGGGTAAATTTGTCAAACAGTTATCAGCAGAAATATTTGCAAACAATACAGTTTGAGAAGAGGGTGACTGCTGTTTTGATTAAATAAAGCTGAGATCTTGTTGTTGTTATATACACACATTTTTTTTTTAAAGCTACTTAAATGCTTCAAATATCAGTGTAGAAGGCACAGTTAGACACTACTACATTCTAGATATTTGTAGATGAGTAACATGACTTCAGCCTGATTTGGCGAACGGGCACTTGACGTCGCCTGATGCTGAGGGTCGGGGGGTTGGTATGCTGTAAGGGATGTGTGGGAAACCATATCTGCTGCAGCTGAGTGGTGGTATTTACTAAGACTTTAAAAACAACAGCCTTCCAGCTCTTCTCCCAACCATCCTCCTGGTTGCATGCCAAGAGCTTTAGTCATGTTTGCATTACTGTTTTATTCATTAACTGTCTTTCACTGTGAATGACAAGAGGCTTGAATCACTGTATAAACACAAAATGGGATCTTTGAACCACACTACCTCTTTTCCCAGGGGGAAAATAACTTTGTACCCATCTTTAGTTACAGATTGGTATTATTTGTAATTTGTGATTAACATGATAACTTGATTCACTATAAGTGCAGCACAAAACCTCATAGATGTTCTTAGGTGTTTTCTAATGATTTAAACTAAACCGATTTTCAACTTGACCTTTTGAAGAATGGAAAAGTAAACTGCTCCCCAAGTAGCTTTTAGTATCATTTACAGAGCTCCTGCAAAGGCTAATGGGTCTGTTGTCATCACACTATAAGCTTTGGTGCATTTGTTTTTGTCAATTCTCTTTCTACTCATTTTCTGTCTCTTTGTTCATGAAAAGTGCATGAAAGCTCTTTTATAGATCACTCTTAACTACCAGGCACATTGTCAGGGCAGCTAGCTTGAGACACACTGAACTTATTAGAGGTGAGCTTGTATGCTGAGTAAAGCTACTAAGACACAAGAACTATTCTTTGTTCTTCTCTTTTCCTCTTCTGACCTTTCTTGTAATGATTAATATTAACTCTTTTCCCATAAAGATGACATTTGACAGCCTCCCCTGTACCCTTAATGACGAGTTTTGATGCCTCAGTGTATGTCAATAAAGAAGTGGTTTTACTACCATTAGAAGAGACTGCAAGTTTTTCCAAGGGTATCCCTAGTAAACTGTTCATTCAACAACTTCTGATGCTTACCAAATCATTTTGTTCTGGAAGCAGGCCTGAAATATGACAAACCACTCAGTTCAGAAAGAAGAAACAAGGGTGACCTTAATAGAAGTCCGAGGGAGAAAGAGTTAAAACAATCAGAATATGGCTTAATATAAGTTATACTACAGTGACGCTAAGGAAAACAAGTGGTTGGAGACAAATTTAATTTGACTATGAGAAATGTTATTGTGACTGCGTGCAATGAATTTGTGATTTCATTGTATTTGAAATCCTTGCTTTAAAGAGAGGGACCAGGTCTGTGACCACTCAATCAGTTGCTGTCTTCAAAGTGATTTTTAGGATATCAAGATGGCGATAAAATGGCAGTAAAATGGAATCTTATTACCATTCGGGGTCAAGATGTCAAGTAAATACAACATGTTCTTGATAAAAGAGTGATGAACTGTGATAAGCGTTCAAGAGTCACAAATCTCTTGCTATTTAAATGTACAGAAATTCAGGTTAAACAGAAAGTCACATTACTAGTTTGCCTTCGATGTCCTCATCGATTTGAAACAGAATGTCCCCCATAAATAATGATTTAGTTGGTACATGATGGCAATTTAACTACAAAATGACCAGAAAACCATTGGCTGAGTTGAGTCCCTTATTGCAAAGAGATGCATTGCAGAGGAGTTACATTTATCACTGCAGACTGACTCAGATTGATTGTAGCATGTTGGAAATCTGTCTTCATTAAAAAATTGTAGTATTTGCAAACCTTTTCCAATCTCATTGAGAGTGGTTGCAGTCAGATGTCAAGCAGATGTCAACTGCTTGTAAACAGATTGCGTCTAACCAAGTGACCTATACACCACCTTGCAATGAAAAGTGGTGGCCTGAACTAGGCAACTGGCAAAAAAAATTGACTGCAATCACCATTTTTCCCTTTTACAGGGAGGATGCCATCCTATTTTAATGCTAGTCTGATAGAGCCATTATGAAATCTCATTGTGCCTGGTATTATATTGGATAAAAATTGATCATCAGCAGAGCAGGAGTGTCAGGGTTGCCACTCAACTCCAACATTACTGAACCAACCTAGAAATGATGAAGTGTACAAGTGCAAATAGTTTTTCTTCTAAATGTAAATCTGCTTTGTTAGTCAGGGATGTAATTGCTCGAAATATAGAAAGTACAGACAGCATTTCATACGTAAGTTGCGGTTCCAGCTTCCTGTGTTGCGAGAACTGTTGCGAGAACTGAGAAATGTTAGACCCAGTACGAATTTGAGTGTGAGGAAATATTCAGTTTCCTTTTTAGTTCTAATTTGGTGTGCTAGTCATGAGAAACCTTTTGCTTTGTTCTTGCCACATGTGGCACTTTCTTTTTTTCCAGTGTTCACTCACATTAAAATTGGATGTGTTAAAACACACGATTTTAATTTTAATTTATGCTAATTTAAAATAAAACCAATTCTATGAGCTGAAAGACTGTAGAGGTGCAGAATCGAGTGATAATGATCTGTGGAGTTATTATAGGAGTGGATAAAAGATAATCTGCACAGCACACAGCTTCCATATAAGGTTGTTAAGGACTCAAAATGTTACAGAACTAGTAAAAGCTTTATATGGGAGCTTTATGATGTGCACATCAATCTGTTCTCTGCTAGTTTTACCTCATATCTAGGAAGTATTATTAAACACTAAGTTTAAAAAAAGAAAAAGAAAAAAACAGATATTATTTAACTTAACCAGGACTTTAAGACTTGGTGTTGGATGTTAACACAGAAATAATAAAAATAAACTTTTTTGTCTTCAGAACATTCCCATTTTCAATTACTTTTATTTTGTATTAATTTCAGCCATATTATGCTCCTGTGGTAGACTTAGACTTCTTAAACTGGTTGACTGCCTTAGCAGAACAGATGTTTGATGCGCCAGCCATTTATTTTTCTCACAGCGGACAGTCTGGCTTGTCAAACACAGGTGGAACCGATAACATTTTTAGTGGCTGCATTTCATTTAGATGTGCCAAAATTAGAGCCCTGGCCTCATGCTTGCTGGCTCACTGGCATGTTGCCTAAACGGACCACAGCCATCATTAAGGTTTATTTGTCAACACCTGTGTCAAAACATCCAATATAAAGAGGTGCTGATTTAAAACACAGTTCAGTTTGACATTGATGTGCAATTTCTGTAAATCTGCTGTTAGATCTGACAAAATAATACCCGTTTAGCTGGTTGAATAGCTGAAGTTTCACAAGTTTCCACCAAATTACACAGGCTGTATGTCATATCTTAGACCCCACTAATGCCCATTTGTTATTGTTAGAATATCTTTAGTGCTTAAAATGACCACATGGGATCAGGCTGGCAAGCTGTACTTTTAAACTGTAATAATGTTAAGCACCATAATTACACTTTTCAAAGGCAATGACTCCTGCTTTGAACTGTGTCCCACTCTAACAAACATTCACTTAACCCATTGGAGAATTTCAGGTCAGCAGATATTAATAGCTCTATAGAGTACAAACCACGGATTTTAATTGAATCATTTTTCTTTGTCAGAACATGCATGCAAGGACAGCCGTTCCCAGGGTGCAAAGGCTTGAAGTCAGACATCATAATGACTTAAGCAAAAGTTGAAGCAGTTACAGTGTTTTGATGAATTTGGGACATTTTGGTGCAGGAGATTAGTGGGTGGATTTGTTTAACCGGAGATTCAGCGGGTATCTCACACAGAAGCTTTAGCACTTCAAACATTTTTTGGGGGAAGATCATATCCAGTAGATTCAAAGAGGAAATACAATCATCTCCTTCCTGAGGTTTCCCTGCTCCCCAAAAATACCCTCCCTTACTTTAAAGGCACTTTGGAAAGAATGTCAGATGATGCAAGTAAAGACCAAGGCAATGAAATTATTCATTACACTGGCCATTTCAGCAGCATCCAGAAACCTGCAAATGGTTCATGATGACATCACTTTGATCTTTTAATTAGCCAATGTGATGTGGACATTGCTATGAATCTCAATTCCTGTTATTTAGAAATGTTCTACTCCTCCCCCAACAGATAGAAGAACACACCTTTTACATAAAAATGCTGTTTTTGATTCTGTTCCCCTAAAAAGTCCAGGGGATGAGGGAAAGTAACAAAAAGTGTCTGGGTTGAAATAAAAGGAGACAAGGAGGCAAAATGATTAAATTAAAGGGTTTTATTAATGTCCCTGTTACTAACCAAACTAAAAGAGACAGAAAAACCGCTCTCACCTTTTAAAGAAGGAAAATAACAAAGCCTAGGAGTTGGTCAATAAACTGAAAAGTAAGTCAAAAAAAATGGTTGGACAATAAAACACACTCCACTCCACAGAGCAGGAGCAATCAGCCACCACATACAAACACAGCTCATTAGCTGCAAAAACTAACAAGGCTCTCTGGCACTAGACTCACTTTTCTCTGGCCTTAAGTTCTGTTAATTGCTGATGGGAGTCAGCTGTACAAAAAAGGTGGCACCTAAGGTAGGAGAGATGGCAGGACACACCCAAACAAGGCCAGTTTCACAGGAGGCCCTGCTAGAGACGTAACAATTATCCTCAACAACCAAATAATTATTTACAATCCAGTCCAGCTAAAATACGTTTTTACTGGTATGGATGTCAGCAATAACAACTGTACCATCACAAGAAATGTGTCAAAATAATTAAGTGGCAAGATACAATAATAAAACAATATTATTTAACATCCACATGGAACATCTCCTGAGCACCGAGCAGCATTTCCCCTCACAGGCTCATTTTAATGAAGAGAACTCCCAGAAGTCATCTGTAGTTACAAGGTAAAGTACATACATCACCTCTGCTAATAGCTGTCAAAATATCAGCGCTCATGCATAAAATATGTGTATGGAGTGACTGCATTGCAAGAGATGGTGACAGAATTCATTAAGATGAAGATTTTATAATAATTGCTTGACCTCTTTGATGGGTATGAATAAATATGAAGATAACTTTTAAATGCAATGCCTTATTGTGAATTGATTTATATTTTTTTAATCATGTCACCATCTCGTTATGATCAAAGCTTCATGTGATGAATGCAATCATTTCCATGCTTCTCTATGTTTGTCTGCGAGATTATGCAAAAACTCTGCAAATATGAAAACATTTTTAGGTAGGTGGAGCATAAGCAAAGCAAGAACCCATTACATGTTGGTGTAGATTTGAATAATTTTCTTTCATGCTGCAAAACTGCCAGAAATGGATGATATTTATGTGCGTGTGTCTGATATCCTCGAGCTGGTGTTGTTCCTGGATTGTCATAATTAATGTTGGTCCAGGTTCAACATTGCAAGTGACCAATCACATTTTGTTATGATGTCATACTTTTGCGATGTGGGAAAGGAACAACATAAACATCAGATTTCTGTGGGGATCGCTGCCAAGGCCAATGTCCAGTCACATGTGCTCTGCGTGTGTGTGTGTGTGTGTGTGTGTGTGTACTCAAAAGGAAGCACTCCCATGGGAACAGCTGCCTCTTCAGTGAGTCCCACATCTTTCAGTTTGATTCCAACTTCAAAGTCTTCAAATGCAGTTGACAGCGTTTGTCACTGTCATGCTCTGAAGGCTAGCTCGGCATATGAAGCTTGAAGTTGCTGCGGAGTCTGGTTGGAGTGGCGCTCTCCACAGCAGAACAGAGACTACTGTTGGCCTGGTGGTCACTATAGTGCAGTTCTTTTATATGATTTTTTTTTTTTTTTTTTAAATAAAACAGCTGGATGAGGTCAAGGCTTGCTACAATCGCTAGACATCTGGGAAGAAAATTGTCAGCAAAGGCCACTGTTAGTTGTTAGCACTGACTGAACTTTCAAAATAAGAGAAGTAAATTAAATGTGGATCCACTGTTCTCTCTGATGGATTAAAAAAAGTGGGTGGCACGCCCAATTTAAAGTTTTTGTTTTTTTTCTTTTCTTTAAGGCTCTCCATGGACTGTCAAAGGATTTTGCAGTTATTCTTTAATCAGTTATTAAATGGCATAACAATTTTTTTTTAAATGCTCTATGAAAACAATGTAGAAAACAACCATAATAATATAACTGTCAAGAGCTGACACAGACTTTGGATCAATACCAATAACTCTAGAGTTGCTTTGCCAGTTGCTGAAATTTCTGGGTTTCAGAACTAATTTTCTGGCCTGTTTAATTGTGTTTCTCCACACTACAGTCTCTCAAACCTTTAATAAAGCCTCTGTAGAGAGACCTGCAAAGACACAAAGGTGTTGATGCTGTATTATAATATTAATTAGTATTTTTCACACTTACAACCTGATACTCCCACACAATATGTTTTTTTTTTGTTTGTTTTTTTTGCCTCAGTTTTATTTTTATAGCTTCAACTTACAACATAAGCAATCTCAAAGCAATTTACCATGAAACATTGTAAAGCCATTAAAGCACATGGCTGCAGTACCCATCAGGATGTCAACAGGTGCTCAGTAATGAGGTCTGCAGTAAACACACTACTGTTTTGGGCTGAGTGTATATGACAGCTTGTCTTTCCAAACATTTGGGAAAATAAAAATGTTACTTTTTATTCATCCGGTTTGGAGAGTTTCGTTAAGATCATCTTTGTTGAAGGAAGAGAGTTCTATCATATCTTAATCTTTTCTAGTGCAAAAATACAAAAGTAGTTATAACCAAAAGATTACTGCATTTTCATTGTCTGTCTCATCATGTCCTTCATACATATTATCATCAATTATGGGGTCTCCACTGAGAAGCTCATCACTGAGACCCAAATCACTGAGACATTTAATGGTTTATAGCACTAACTATTAAGCTTATAGATGGGGCTCTGGGTTATTGTAGTGGCTTTACCTTACAATATAAAGCACCTTGTCACCTTTAGGATTTAAATTTAATGGAATGATTTGCAAATTTAGTCATTTCTGGCCATAAGGGAAAATGCACTAATTTGATATATAAATAATTTATTTATCTTTGATTTAAGCACATTTTGTATGTTTCAGTACTTGCATAATCAGTTTTTGTCATGATTATATTTAATTGCTTTAGTCTACCATACTTTATTGATTTGGAGTATCCCTGGTTTTGCCTGTTAGTTATGAAATATATGTGTATATTTAAAAAAAAAAATTCTCTCTTTTTTGTCTGTTTCTTTTTTCTAATAATGGGAGAGCATACTTTTATCACAGTAATTTTACCTGCAGCTTTACGACTGCTCAGGACAAGGAATTCTATAATAGACTTTCCACATCTGTAGACCGTCATTTCCTGATGGTTTTTCAACATGCAAAGTATTATAGCTGACTGCTTTTCAACATAAACTGAACACAATGATATTTATTAATGTCAGTTCTGATGTGTATGATGGCAGGTCACAGAATCCCTATAAACTCTTGAACAGTCAACTGATAACATGTTTATACGTTCAAATCTGCAGATTTGCTGGTGCTTGGCTCATCATGGTCTTACATTTGACTCTAGAATGCTTTGATATACAGAGGAGTTCATGGTTGACTTGATGACTGCAAGGTGTCCAGGTCTTGCAAAACAAGCACCAAATCATGAGCCCTCTACTACCATGCTTGGTAGTTGGTATGAGGTGGTTTTCTCCAAATCCACTTTGTTCTCTAAAGGATCTGTCTAAAGTATACTGTTCCATGAGTCTTGAAACTTTGGAAACCTAAGCTGTGCAAGCCATGCATTGCCTTTTATCCCTCTTTTATTGTAGAGTAATGGACATTTAAAATGCTAACTGTGGCCTGTAAAGGGTGGAGTGATTTGGGTCATGTCTAGTCTTTTGCAGTTTTTGTGACCTTGAAAGAAAATTGCTGGGATACCACCTCTAGGGAAGATTGTAGTTTTGTTTTAAAACACACCAAAATGCTCCAGACCAATAAACTGACAAAACCTCTGCTTTTATAGAGATGGTCATGCTTGCTAATGATCAATTAGTCAAATGCATTTCATTAACAGCACCTGGCTGCTACATCCACTCTTAATTTCCATGAAAACAAAAATAGTGCACTGAATTTTGTGTGTGTGCATGTGTGTGTATTTGACTTTTTGTTTGCGCTAACACCCAAAATGTATTACAATTTTTTCCCCACTTAACAAATTGGCTAATAGTACAGTTTCTGTTGGAGCCTTTGTTAAATAGTAAACCTATTTAAAAACATAATAATATTATTAGTATTTTAATTAGTTTGGACTAATATAAACTCCCATCTATGTTAGCATGTTTTCAGGAAAAAAATACATTTATATATTAGAGCCACTAGCATCAAATTTAATGCATATTGTAATAAAGGTAGACTTAAAAGAAGCTGAAAGGCTTGTTTTTAATGTTACTGGACTTGTCTGCTTAGACTCTGTTTCACATCTTATCCCTGTACTCGTGCATAACAGGTTAGGGTGTCCTTGGGTACGTGCATATTGATTCTTTCAAGGGCCACAGTTGAGGTGAAAACAACCCCAATCTGAAAGTCTATAAAGCTCTAAGCAACAATTCACCTTGTATGTGTTTTGATTTTAATTTCTATTCCATATGCTATCATTAAGCTGATTGAAAATGCCTGATATTTTCACCTTTAGTTACACTGCTGTGTGGTACAGTAAATGTATTGAGTAGAATGGAGCAACATCTGGTGAACATTTAGTACCCAATGTGTGGATGTTAAAGAAGTATTCTTCTTTTAAAGACTTATATCCCATCAGATGCAAATATAAAATATATATAAATATATTTAGTGTCATTTATGATAGTATAGTTAAATTGGCATCCACACAGTTGCACATGTGCATGGCATCTGTTCCTGCTGGTTTAAAAAAAAAAAAAAATGGGGTGGAGGGCAGAATGATATTATATTGGTAGTGCTGTAAATTGCCATTAGCTGCCCATACTGTACAATCATTTTGCACACATAGCGAGGTTTAGATTGAAGCTGATTACTGCATAATTCCCTTCTCCCCAGATCCAAATTAGCCAATGTGCATTAGCAGGTAATTTTCAGTTCAGCGGGATGTTGCCTTCGCAGGCTGAAGACCTCATAAAAATCTGGATGCAGCCGTGCCAAGAACAAGATATTAGTCCCCTGCCAGCAGCAACAGGGTACAAATGCTGCTCAACAAAAAAGCACACTGTGGCCAAGTCTCCCTTGGAGGTGAAGATTTCTCGGGTAAACTTGACACTCGGCGCAAGCCGTTAATGATCTCCACTTCCGACCTTATAGTGTCTGTTAGATTTATGTCTCGTTCAAAAAGGAGAGTGAAGCCTCACATCTGTGGTGGGAAGTCGACAAATAAACTGTAACTCTGCCCCCTGCACAAGGCCAATGTTGTTTATTGATGGTCGTACTAGAAAGTGGCATGCAACCAAGAGTGTTGTCAAGAAGAAAAATATTTATGGGCCAACAGTACTGAATAACTTTAGCCAGGGATTCAACAGAAGCTTTAAGAATATTTATTAGTATTTTCCATGTTTGAAGATTACAGTGAGAATGCACATCCCAAACACTGTGCCTATGGTCATTAGATAGGATTCTTTAGGCTTGGAGCATTGTATATATAAAGTTAATGGAGCATGGAGAGGAGAAAAACAGGAAGCGAATTTGCCTTTTTAATGGCTTAAAAGAAAAGTTGTGCCCTCAAGTTTCGCAATTGAACCGTGAGCTTAAATAAAGTAGGAGCCAAAGGCAGCACTCTCCTCCACCACGAGTAGTCCCTGTGGAGTTGTACACAGAGAGAGGAGCTGCGTAAAAGGTGAAAGTAGAGACTCTTTCACAGTCACAGAGGACTACTACAGTAGCTAACTTCACATAAAGAGTAGTGGAGGATGACAAAAGTCTAACATCACATCTGAGTAAGAAAAGAATACACAAATACACACTAGATTCTGGCCCTATTTGCTCTTGCTGTTTGGATCATGCCTGCCATCTGCTACATTGGCTGATTTTCAGGAGTAATTTGAAGGTTACGTTGTATTGAAATGCATTCTGTTGTTGTTTAGATTAGCTAGCCTGCTACATATTGGCTCATGATATTTTATCACAAATCTTATTACGTTATTGCTATTTAACTTATGCCATATAATTTATCACTTTATTAACTGTAATATTTTGCACACAGACTGTATGGGTTTGTTGCACAGAAATATTATTTCCACCTAAGTACATTTGGTCACTCAGTGTGGAATGTTTTTTTTTTTTTTTTTTTTTTTTTTTTTTTTTTTAATATTCTGGAGAAAACTATTTACAAGTAATCTTTGCAGTCATATCTCTTATTTTGAATGTTGGGTTTCTGCAAACCAATTAGTCCAAGTCCTTCCCATCCCTACCAGTGGGTTAACTTGTGAGGTTGATGTTCTGGTAGTCTTTTTTTTGCATGGCTGACTTGTCTGCAGATACTCACCAACTTCAAGGCTAAACAATAGCAAAAGTGAAAAGTTGGTTACCATGGCAATTAGCTAGTGAACAAAGCAATCGTGAAGTTTTTGGTGCAGCACCGTCTTTGTGGCTGATTTCATCTCGCAACCACTAACCCACTGGTTGTTTAATACGTGTATTTTCCTAGCAATCTGAGGTTTTCAAGGGGTTGCTAACTGGTTGCGAGCTGATCTCCAAGTCTGTCAACACATTTAATGGTTATTTATCAAAATTGTTTAATGTATTTATAGAAAAACATTAATATCTACCTAAATTGCTAATATTGCTTTTAAAATATGTATTAATTTGTATTGGTATTAATAACATTGAACATATAGGAATTAATTTTTTTTAAAGGACTTCAACTAAATGATGGAAATAAGTTTGAGCTGATATAATGAATACATATTTGGTTTTATCCGATCGTCCATCATGTATAATGGGATGTACTGTAACCACAGTGGATTTGCATATGGAAACCTTGCCTCACATGTATAATCTATATAAATGTGTAATGTTTCCCAAACCAGTGATATAGCCTCATATGCCGTATTATTCTGCGCTCATTTTATTAATTTTTACTTTGTCTTGTCCTTATGGGGTCATTAGACCTTGTTTGAAGCATAAAGCTTCTCACCTGCGTGAGCAGTGCAATAACCATTAACAGTTTATATTGTGAGACATTAATGTTTCTGGTGAAGTATAATTTGCACAGGGTCAACAATTTAAATGCAATGCATGGGGATGTAGGCATATGGCACATGATGAATTGGTAACCAGTTGTGAGACACAAGTTTGAAATATTATATAGTTAAATGTGGACATAAAAATAAAGGGTCTTGTCCTTTCGTGCAGTTTACTGTGTACAGTTTGATTTTGGAGATCCACTGAAGAAAAAAACGTGCAAAACATCTCATTCAAGTCTCACATTTTCTCAATGCAGTCACCACCTTGCCCTAATGATGAAGTTATTTGTATAGACCCCTGGTTTCACCCTACATCACAACCATCTATAACCGTACACTATTGTAATCTTTCCGCTATTCATTAAAATATGAGGGCAGGAAACCGTGCACGGAACTGGGCATTTGACAGATTTAATGAGACCGGCTGCGAACAATGAGCCTTTGGGGTCTATAGCGGGGCAATTCACACTTAGTCACTTTAATGGGGAATTAAATTCAACTGACAGACAAAGGTATTAGTGACAGTTTGTCACTACCAACTCACTTCACACGCTGATAAATTCTGTAAATTAAGTTAGGAGAAAGACTGAAGTATAACAAAGGAAGTAGCTTCCTTATGAATTTGTGTGCACTGACTACAGTGTATAGAATAATATGAACTCATTATACTGATGCTGTTATGATTATGAGCTGCATTTTTGTGCTGGATAAGGTGGGTGTCATAATTGCATTTCATTATAAAGAATGGCTTCGCAGGTTATCATTTTTATTAAATGTTAATTAGTTGTCATACATCTGTTCTAGCTTATCGTTAAAAAAAATTACAACAGTGATTGATTGAAAATGGAGCCATGTATGAATGAACTTAATTTCCTCAGGTGATCTTCAGTTTTGCATATTTTTTAATAACTGAATAAATTACTTTCATTAAAATGTTAGCATGACAGTCAGCATTGATGAGGTCATGTTGTTTTATCCCAGCTCATCACTTTTTGAATTAAGTCATATTCAAAGTTTTGTTGTTGTTGTTGTTTTTGTTTGGGCTTTACTTTGTTTACTTTTTGTGTTTGCAAGTTCTACTTTTACTACATAATTTATTAGGTTTCATATAGGAATATTACTGACGGTTAAAACTATGTAAGATAAAAATGTATCGACCAATTAAGGCAGGAGATGAGTGAGGAACATGCATAACTGTCAACAACACTGTGGTAATGATATTCAGATATGTTGCAGTGATGGAGTCATTACCAAAAAATATAATGTATTTATTAAGTACAGTTATTTTTCTACAAAGTAATGCATTGTATAACTTAATTATTCCATCAGGAACGTTATTTGTTACATTACTCTTCACAGGGATGGTTATGACTCAAGAGGTAGAGTGGGTTGTCTTCTAATGGGAAGGTCAGATCAGTTTGATCCCTGACTCTTCCAATCTGCATATTGAAGTATCTTTGGGCAAGGCACAGAATACACCCAAATGACCCCTATCCCCCAGTGCATCATCACTTTTTGTGTCTGTCAGTGCTCTGATAGGGTAGAAAAGTGCTATAAAAGTACAAATCCATTACTTTAAAGTTATAAGTTAACAATACTAAAGCCAGACTATAGTCCCACAGACTGGCACAAATGCTTATCCTAGTGAGGACACACAAAAGATTTTTCTATGAGTGGTTGTTTTTTTTTTTTGTTTTTTTTTGTTTTTGAATGAACATAAAGCCAGCAAAGTTTAATACCAGCCCAAAAAGAACTCCACAGCAACTAATGTTGTAACAGGTATTGCCAGAAAAAGAGGCAACAATGCTACAATCCTGACTGCTCATCACTCCTTTAGTTACCTGCTGAAGATCAGGTTTTGGCTGCTTGGTTCAGGTCAGCATACACTTAGCTCTAACTTCTTTGCTTGCTTTGTATTAGAATGCTGTTTGTGCAGATGCTTGCAAAGAGCTGTGCTGTGTTGGCAGCAGTAAGGCTGGTTCTGTCCTGGGTGCAGTTTGCATGTTCCCATCACTCTGTTGCTACATGCAGTTCACATTTATTCCAGGTTTTTAGCTGAATTTATAATGCTAATCTAGTTATTAAGGAATACAATTAATGGTTTGAAGTAGTTCTTTTTTCACGTTTTCTTACTTTCAGACAGGTTGATTAGTCTGTTTTCTTTTCACAACCATTCAACAACTAAATTCTTTACCAGGGACATCCCCACTTAGTAACTATTTCACGTAGACAGTAATTTATTTATACATGGACACAGAAGATGTTTTAACAAAACATTAACAGCATTGCATTTAATCAATTCTTATCACAGTCATTACTAATTATTAATCTCTGACTCTTTTCCACAGTGTGTCGTTTGTCCTTTCTCCCTCACTTCACCGAGATGGCAGATAGCTGCCCGTCCATGAATCTGGTTCTGCCAGAGGTTTCTTCCTGTTAGAAGGGAGTTTTTCCTTTCCACTGCCTCCAAGTGCTTGCTCATAGGGGGTCGTTCAAAAGTCCAGCAGACGTTGAGTGAAATTCATGTCATTTGGTGTCGTTTCTCTGCCTGCCTGATTGAATATAAGTCCAGTACTCACTCATGTGTTTACTCTGCCTCTGGTCCCCACCAGTTCCTGTTAAATTCATTAGTTTATCTGCTCAAAGTTAACCTAAAAGTAAATTATGACCAGCATATTCAACATTTAATGTGAAATAAACCAGCAATAAACATAGGAGTATTAAGGTCATATAAAATGCTATATAATTTTTGTGCATGACAGTATGCTGCCAGCTAACAAGCCAAACTAATGACTGCATTACAGTTTAAATAAAAAACAACCCATCCTGCACTTTCACAAACAGCAGGCAGCTTAATCTGCGGCACGTACAGTAGTCAAGGACGGGACTTTCGCTGACAAACACAGGGAGTCCATACAGGTGGCAGGTTTTGGGGCGGCGGGAGGTGGAGATGGATTTCAGAAGTAATTAGAGATGACATTCTCCAAAGACTGCAGTCAGCATCAAAGTCCCTCGCTCCAAAGGAGCTGTTAGTTTCCAGGGAAAAGGTTAGGAAAGACCCCCAAAGGCCTCAGGCAGTACTTCCCTTTTCCTTCTTCTTTGGTGAAACAGACGTCTGACAACTTGCTGACACTGTACATTATCACACTGTAATTTTCACTCAGAGAAACATGAAAAGTATCTGAATGATGAGGGTTTGAATGATGAAAAGCACGGGGGGTGTAAGAATGAATGGAAACATTTGAAAGTTGATCCCTGCCTCAGCTTTTTTCTTTAATTTTCATGGACAGGACATGGGCAGGTAGCAGGTGCTGAGAGATAATCTCTTTGAAACAATTATTTGATTTGTTTTTTGAAAATATGATTCTTCCAAACTCAAGGCTTTGATTACTTAGAAAACTCATTGTTTTAACATGTGCTTCATGCATTAACAAAAATCAAATACGTTCAGTACCTAAGCACAGGCAAAAAGGCCCTAGCTAACAAGCTGTGAAACACTGATGGGTGAAAGTTTTGAGAAAGTTGTTACCTAGCCAGTCATTCTTATATGTTGAATTGCTGTTTTAAGATGGAAACACATTAGTTGGAAAGGCATTAAATGAGACACTGCCTATATCAATAGTTATAAAAAAAAAAAAGGTCATTCTGAGTTGGTGCTTTATTTAAATGTTTATTTATGTTATTTTATTTTGAAGTGCATTAAATTAATAGATCAAGATGATTTATTGCATAAATGATTATGAGACAAGTTATTTAGTCAGTGTTTAGATATGAACTGTTAAATGAGTTAATAAGAGAGAAGGCGAGCCGGGGAAAAATGAATTAAGTTTGCTTCTTTTGGTTCTCTTAAAGGATTTTATGCTTTAATATCTGTGCAGATGAGTGTGCTGGAGAGTGAAGGTAAGGACTTCACCTTTGTCCTTAATAATTCTGAGGAAGAAAAAGTTATCTTTCTCCTTGCGCATGCCCCTTTTTAATTACCAAGGCCAGGCCCTGCTCTAGGGTGCAGCAAAGAGTTTTAACTTTAGTGTTGTCCTAATATTTCCTGATAGTGAGATGGGGGCAGTCACAAGGTTATCTTTCTACATGTCTTGGTAGTTTTGTTTAAGCATGTAAGTTGTGATGTACTTTGAAGGTATGGTTTCCTGCGGTCACTGGTCTGACAGTCATTTGGTGTTTTAAATTCAAAAGCAATAATCCAGGGTCACATCTGGAATCTTCTCTTGCTAGCATAGCTAATGAATTTCTGAAGTGTGGAGCCCTGTGTGAGTCTGATGATCAAAGGGTATTCTGAAGTTTTGCTATCTCACTTCTGATTATTATTTGCCTCTTGAGTTTTGCTGATCTGATCCCACTTTAATATCAGACAGCACACTCCTGTCGAAGGATCATATTTGATAAATCCACCTCAACATCAAAAATGGACAAAAAAATAATTCTCTGAAAATAATAATTCACCTTACCTCTGTTTCTGCAAACAGCAGTAGTTTATTGTCAGTTTCAATTCCTAGCTCCTTGACTAACTGATGCTACAGTAGCTGCTTTATTAGATAATACACGAGAGCTAAAGCTGGCTCACCCTAAAAATGTGTGCTGTATAATGCTATTGAATTTCAAGGATAAGACTGACTATATTATTTCCTTTAGTTGATTGGAAAAAATCAAAAGAAACTTATTTGTTCATTTGTCAGTGCTGTTTGACAATGCTACCCTTTCAGCCCGAGTCTATAGATAGGTTTCTCACTAAGATACACAGACAGGCAGGAGGCAGAAAACAACAACAACAACTGACTGAGAGCCTCCAGTATGAGGATAAAATGTTCATTATTCCAAGACAGAAACCTGTCTGTTGCTTTAGAGTTGGTAATTACCTATTAGCTCCAGCAGTCTGGTCAGAGTTGTGAATTTTCTGAAGGGTGTTTGTAGTTTTTCTTTGAAATTGCGGAAGTAAAAGCCAGTTTTAAAATAAGACAGCTCACACTGTCACTGCATGTTCATAGCTCTGGTCCAGGCTCTGTTTCTCACATGCACATGAGTTTCTGTTCGGGGAACGAGTGGCAGCTGAAAGAGGAGCATACTGATGAGTTTGGAGGGAAAATGAATCCCATTGTTATGTTTATAATTTTCCAGAAAGAATATTAAATGGGCACAAAGAGCCTCTTTTTATGATTCTTTGTGGCTGATCAAAACAACTGAAATTTTGCACTGTCACATTGGTCAGGATCAAAGGTTTAGTATTAACTTAACCTATGTGGTAAATAGCATACCAAAAATTGTGGCTGTAGGTCTGGAGATAGAGAGGGTCATCTTTGAATGCTGGTCATGTGATCTTTGGCTCCTTCAGTCTGCATGGACGCGAATGTGGCTTTATAATGGTTAATAAAACTAGAAAAGTGCTGTAAATGCAATCATTTTACCAGTTTATGGTCATTCTTAATATTCGTAGAAGTTTGCGTTACATTATTGCTACAACCCTCCATTTCTTAGTGAAACGTGTCATATAAGCTATGGACGTCTGTCAAATGTGGAGTGTGTAGTTCTTATTAACCTCTAAACAGTAACTTTGTGGGTTTCCAGAAAACTGCTTTATTTTAAAATAGCCTCTGTGCCACTGGGGGCTAAAGATGGATGGTGTTGTATAATATACTGATTGTAAAACCCTCTAAGGTGAAATTGAGATTTGTGATATTGAGTTGTATAACTAAAAATGACTTGACTCTGTACTATCAATCTTTTTTAGAGCCGGTCTGATCATGGGATTTGTCAAAACTATCAAAAATAAGGATCATTACCAGATTTATTCTTTCAGGTATTTTACTTATGTTTTTGTACAATAAAATGCAGTGTAAGGTAAAGGGTAGGGGCACATTAACAAGAGTGGCTGGTCATGTTTTTACCCTTTTGGTTGCCATTTAACATACAGTCCTGTGGAAGAAAAATAAAAATAAGTGCACTCTTTATCCTTCACAGCCATTAAGAGGGGAAGTAGCAGTCAGGTGCTGCTTATCAAACGCACTTGATTAACCAATAATCAGGTAATCAAGTGTGACGACCTCCATAAACAAAAGTTTTGGTAGTTTGCTGGTCTGGAGCATTCAGGTCAACGTATTCCTTGGAGTGGACAACCCAGCAAATTCACCTCCAGGTCAGACTACGCAACGCTCAGAGAAAAGGCCAAAAAAAAAGAAGAAAAAGCCAAAAAAAAAGAATTTCTTTAGTATGTATTAATATTGCTTGTTCGGAAGGGTTGCCAGAATAAGTCATTTCCTCTCTAAAAAGAAGACGGCTAGCTCGGGTTTCTGAAGGTGCATGTGAACAAAACCACAAGACCTCTGGAACAATGTCCTTTGGATACATTTGGTCAAAATGCAGAGGGTGGTTTGACCAAAACCACACACAGCATATCAGTACCACAAAGAATAGTCATGGAAAGGTGATGATTTGGGGCTTGTTTTGCAGTCACAGGACCTGGGTACTATGAACCACCTTTGTATACCAAAGTAATTGAGAGTCACATTCAAGGCCAGCGACTAAAGGTAGTCCAGGACAATGATCCCAAGCACAACACCAATCCTACAACAGAATGGCTAAGGAAAAAAAACTGTTGCAGTGACCCAGTCAAAGTCCAGACCTCAGGCTGACTGAAATGTTGTGGTGAAACCTTAAGAGAGAAACACTGCAAAAAAGAGTGGGATAGAATTCCTCCAAACCAATGTGAGAGACAGAAAACAATTACTACAAGATTGCTGCTGAAGGTGGTTCTACAAGCTACTGAATCATTGGGTGTACTTAGTTTTTCACAGCATCGAATCCTATGAACATTTTCTATTTCACATGACTTGAACAAGGTCAAGTGGTTTTGTTTTTTTGGTTTTATTTGTTTTTGTTTTGTTTGTTTGTTTTTTCCATAGACATTAAAACAGATGGACGTCGATACCCATAAAAGTCAAACTATGGAAATGCCTGAAACCTAAATAATTTTGATAGCCAGAAGATGACAGTTTTCGTGCCTGCTTAAAGAACTTCTGGTTGTTTACAATAGGACTTACTGGGACCTTCCTGAGGAGATTATGGACCGCTGCTAGTCATACTGGGCAAAATGCAAACATTGTAAACAATGTTCATTGTTAAAATCAGAAAGGGGGATCATCCAGGTTATGCTCTTTGACTAAAAACTTGTTGTACAGCGTCCTTGGTTTCATAGTCAGATCCACCTATCAGTCATCTCATCCAATTTCAAAAAACCAAGTTTACAACATGGTTTACAAACACAAACACTCAGCATGAGGCTTATTATTATTTTCTGTTTTCTTTAAGTTTATAATTATTTATGTATTGCATTGATTTTTTTATGCTGCTTTTTAAATAATATACAGGACATTTTAAAATAATATAGATTTATGAAATCATAAATTAAACTTATAAGAAGTTTTTATACAACTTTGGGTGGTTACCTTTTTACGTATCAGATCTCAGCAGGGGGCATTTTAATTGAAGTGCATATTTCCAACCTGATATTTACATTACTGGTGAACTGCCTGAGGCGCCTTGCGGGTATTGCTCAGGCGTGTCAGTGTCAGACACTTACCTTTTCGTTTGTGGGGAAAATATGATGATTATCAAGGTATGCAGTGATACTATTTTGCAGAAACAAGCTTAAACTTTGAGACTGATCAAAGTCTCAGACTTTCTCTTTCATCTTTAAAAAAAAAAAACATAGGTTAACGTAGGTTCTCTTGTACCCACACTTGTTTTAGGTGGCATCTATAGCTCCAAGTAGTACATTTTAATGCCAACCAATTACTGAAATATATGTAATTAAAAAGGTTAATTTATATACATACAAAGATTCATAACAGTCGTGTGCTGCCCACACTTGGTTGCCCTGCTAATCTAATTTTAACGATATTTTCAATTCAAATCATTAAATAATGAAATGAATGCATTGCATGTCGGAAAATGATTAATGTCTTATCTTGAACAATGCACAACTTGGAACAGAATTACATGCTCCATTAAAAGAGCAGAAGAAAAGTAAAGGCAAAATAAACTGACAGAAAGTGCACCACTCTGTCTATCACAGTATTCCCAGTGCAGCTCAACAAATATACACCGTGGCATTGAGCAGTTTCACTAGAGATGATTAAATAGGATTAGAGGGCCACTGTATCCCCCAATTAAATGATCCAAAGATGATAAATACATTTAGTTCTCAAATTCCTTTCCATCAATTCTTTGAAATTATTAGATGTATTCATCTTTGCCTTCTGAAGGGGACAAAATCATACTGGTTTCAGGAGTCATTTTGTCTCCTAATTCACTGAATATAGTCACACATCAATATATAATAGGATCGATTTTCAAGAACTGCTGACAGAAAACAACACGCAAGCCGCAGACAGATTGTTCGAGCCTCTATGGTTTTGACTTGCTAACTCAATTGTGCTTCACAATGTACTCCCTCTTTCGTTTTGTTTTGATGGGTTTTTCTTGGGTCTCTTGATGCTCATATTGAAGTCGCTCATTTGGGCACAATGCTGCAACGCACTACTTTCCCGGTAACAGGCCTTTGAAGCTCTGCTCTAGGCACCTTGCTGCCAGTCAGGAACCTCAAAATGTACCGCTGGACTTCCAGACAAGACCATAGGGGCTTTCATTTGCCGATGTTCCACTGCTCTCTTTTATTTATTTATTTAGCCTTTCGTATTTTTCTTCTTCCTAACATCACTCCCTAAAAGCTTTATGGTCCACTGGTCTGCTGCTTCTTTGTACTGTGTTCAAATTAAGTAGGGACTCTCTCTCAACTGTGGAGTTATGGAGTGGATGAGAGGAGTTTTAGAATAACTGCTTAAAGTGAGCGCCACACACTACGGCAATCTGTGGGTTGCATGGCTGGACAGTTTGTTTTAGTATAATGCCTTTAGTGTACCAATATTATTATTGCATCTATATATGTACAGTTTTGTGTCAAAATCTTTAGCCACTCCTCATTTCTTTTTCTTTTTATTCCAAGGAGAAAAACTTTATTCTAATTTTTGAAAGTGGCCTTAAACAATAGCTGTCCAGGCTTTCTGAAGCTCTTTTAAACCTTTTCTTTAGACATTTGTTGCTTTTTTGGCTCATTTTCAGTCCATTCCTTATGGCTGACCATTTTCAGAGAAATGTTGTCTGTATATGTTAAGCCATGAACCAGTGTTCTGTATATATAAGAGCAAAGAACAGCTTTTAAGTTATATCTTAACAAATCAATGAATTAATAAATAAATAAAATTTGCATTAACAAGGAAAGCTATAACCATGATGGAGTGGCAACAACAGCTCTGATCATGTTTGCTCTAACAAATCAGGCAATTTGAGCAGGCGCAGGCTGAGCAACACTTTCAGATTAAAATCTATAAGAATGTAAAATGTGTAACCAGCCTTTAATCCCCCTGTAGATATAGAGAGTTCACCATGTCACTCACCGTTCAAGCTTTTAAATTCAGATGATCTGCATTTATGTTTTTTTGTGAATTTTTGTATTATAAAGATGGTTTAAGTTGCAGTTTTACAGTTAGACTCAAATTGAGTTGTTGTCCTTATCTGGGTCTCAGTCATTGTGGCACTTGGTGTTTTATTTTGACAGTCCCTTGATCAGTGTCTGTTCAGTTTTGCTTCCCCCTTGTTATGTCTACTCGCTCCAGCTGTGTTCCCATGTGTTTCCACTTCTTCCTCATACCTTTTCGGTGCCTCTGCAAATCCCTTAAAATCCTTCCTGGGGTCTCCATGCTTCCTCCTGTTCCAAGGTATTCCAGTCCCCCAGGTTTTCTGATTATTTCCATTTTATTTTCCCCAGTCGAAAAAAAACAGAAGAACAGCAACAGGACAAGCCTGTACTTTATAGAATACGATATTAAACAAAACATAAAGTACTTAAAATGAGCTCCGTTTTAAACATATGCAGCAGAAATATTAATTACTTTAACACTGATGAAAGATATTTTTACTGCAGAATAATTTTAGCTTTCGATACAGTTTAATGTGTACTGACGTGTTTTATTGCTGCTTTTCATAAAGGAATGGTTTGAGAAATTCTTCTACCACTTGTCATTTTCAGCTAATAATAAGTAATATTTGGTAATATAGTAGATATTTATTTAACCAAAAAGTAAATTTTTTTTTATAGTTCTTCATTCAGGAAGGAGTGCAGAAAGGTGAAGATATCCATGAAGAGTGCAGACAGGCTGCACAAATGCTATGTGTTAATCTCATCAAAATGATCTTATTGGAGGAAGATGTTTTTGTTTTTGTGTGTATTATTATTATTATTATTATTTTATTTATTTATTTATTTATTTTTTTGGGGGGGGGGGGGGGGGTCTCTGCTTGCCTATCATCAGTAATAGAGACTGATAAATGATCATATTTACTTATTTGCATAATTTCAGACTTAATATTTGCATATTTATATCTTTATATTTCAAAGTTAATAAGAATGCATTTATTAATACTCATTGAGTACTGTGTGTGTTTGTGCAGTGTAATGAAACTGAGGTTCTCATACAAAACTGTTTTTGTGTGTTTATTTTGCTCATTATACTCGTGGTAGCTTCTAATTTGTGAACATTTGCAAAGGTCATGTCACATCGTGTAGCACGTTTGGGTGTTTTACCTGAAATAGTTGCAAGTTGTTTCAATGATAATTTTTTATTTTTATGATTTCAAGGATGAAATCTGAATTTTTAATGTAAAAGTGAAACATTTTGTGAAAACAGAAACCAAAACAAAATGGTTTAAAGGGCAAAAATAGTTTCTCAGGATAACAAAGTGCAAAGTGCTGTGGCAGGGCTAAAAACATAAAAACAAAATGGTCAGTATGAGAAACAGGTGTTTTTCTGCTACACAGATGTATTGCATTTTAAAGTAGGTAAGAAAGATTTTCTGTATTGGTCCTTACTAATCAGAAAGCGCTGCATGGCTTGTCCAGTAAGTGGTGCAGAGGGTAGTTAGGATTGGCCATAATGGTCAAAAAGTTGTTCTTCCTGATCAGTTAATTCACTCTTATGCATATCTTGAAAGATCTCAATTTCACCAGCAAATGTAGCCTCTTCTTCCACTTATATTATATTATATTATATTATATACAGCCTTTCTGTTGGTCTTCTAGTTTAGCCTGTACTCCTCCATCACCTCACTTAAGCATCGCTTCCCGGGGTAGACCAGGGTCGGCCATGTAGCTGTGAAATTAGTCAGGATCTGTCTTTTCTTGTTTACATTCAGAAGCAGATTATTTCTGCTTGACCACTCCACAAAATCATTCGCTAGTGTTCTTTACTCCTCCTCCTGCCCATCACTTATACACCCAACCACTGAACAGTATTTCTGAAAGTGGAATGACCTGGAGTTGTACTGAAAGCTTGAGGTAAAGAGGAATAGATTCAGCCCGGTCCCTTGAGGACTTGCTGTACTGTTGTACCTTTTGTGCAAATAGAAGATAAATTAGGGGTTTGGCTATGGTCAGAGTGGTTGCCAAGCTTTCCAGCTTGCCAAATAAAACATAAAAAAGTAAGGAAAATGTATTTATATAGTGCTTTTGAAGACAAGAAACCAGTCATAATTTGCTTTACACAGGTATCAATAAAAACAGTTCATGCAAGGACAAAAATGAACAAACACAAACCAGTAAAACAATACAGAAAACAAAACACTACCTAATGCCTATCTAAACAGATGAGTTTTATGTTGTTTTTTAAAGAATACTTTGTTTTGGAGCTAAGGATTTGAATGAACAATCCCTTGTAGATTTCAGATGGGTATGTAGAATCAAAAGAAGACCCCTGTCAGCAGAACTGAGAACCAAATGTCAATTAAATGTGTATTTAACTAGTTTTGCATATAATGTAGCAAATGAGTGTAATTTAATTAATGTTAAATTTAATTTGCTACAACATGGTCTGCATCCCTTAATATAACCATCACTTAAAACAGTCACACAAACACACTGTTAAAGGTCAAACTTCTGCAAAATTATTGTACGATTGGAGAGTGACTATATTGATCCATCACAAAATGAGAGAAAACAGGCGGAGGGAATTTATGTGTGTTGGGTTAAATTTACATTTAAACGAAATGTAATCGCGTGTTTGGAGAGACAGTAGTGATTCTCTCATCAATGTGTATGTGGAAGACGCTGTTCTGAGTGTGTGCAGAAAACACGGTGGGGAGCAGAGGTGATCGTATTGGGTATTGGCAATCTTGCAGGGTGACGATAAGATGATTGGACTATGGAGAAAATCGCCCAACTCCACATGAACATTCTGTATCTCATCAAGCCCTACACTGGATAGTTTGTCTTTTGATTCAGCACTTTGAGCCCTCGCCTTCTTTTGCTCTCAAACATTAATGCTGAGCATGTAGGTGACTATAATTAAGGTCTATGAAGGTCACAGACATTGAGAATGGGTCTCAGACTGTCTCTGTGTAAAGTGGCCTGTGACTTGCGAGGTTGCACATCTGACACAAAGTGAGAGAACGTGCCAGATGTGTCACAGTAAGTAGAAACATTTGGTTACCAACACTGTGTTTAACAGACAGCTGTTTGACTTCACTAAAGTTCAAGGTTAGTTTTTATATATTACTACCTTAATGTCAAGCTGTATTGTCTCTTAGTTTAAGTTTATATATTTATGTTCCATCATCCTCTGATCGCTCATTTTGATTGACAGATGTGTCAGCACAGGCTTCTGCCATCTGCTCGTCTCACCTCTACTAATTCAAGTCACTAACTTTAGAGAATTTTTAATTAGAAATAGTAACATTTAACTACTTTTTTTTTTTTTTTAAATCAAAAAGTCGATTTTTTTTTTTACGTTAATTTACCTATTTGGTCTGTCAATCCTGCTTCAAAAGCTGCCTCGTTGTCGCTCTATCTACTCAGTTCAGTGCTTGCAGATGGTTTTTACTTAACCACAGAATTACCAGGAAAATACTTTATATGGATGAAAGAGTTGGTAATAAGTTATCAGCTAACAATAGCTAGCTTACTTAGTAAGCTGGGTAACTGACTAAAAAAGACACTACAGTAGTCTGTTGTTCTAATATTAAATGCAAGTGATCCAAAAAGCACCAATGGTACACACAGTGAAAAGGTCCAGTTCAATGACTCGGAAGTAGTGGATGAGGTCTAGCAGATGCCAGCTCCAGCTGGCTTGTGTGGGGACACCTGTTAATCAATGTTGCCACACACCTAACTCCCCCTGTTTAACCAGATGGATGAGTTATAATAAATAAATTCCGCCCTCTGAGTTCTGATGAGGGAGAAAATGTTTACAGATGTTAAAACAGTTTGTGCCTAGACTGAAATATACTTTTTAACCCTGTAAAGTTAGACATCTGAACATGGGATGGATTCACTTTGGAGGCTATTCATAAGTAGCACCCAGAGGAACTGCAGTTTTTGGTACTTCCATTTTTCAGCACTGGAGATTGCTCCTTGGTACACACATGGAATAGAGCTCACCAGGAAAATGGGAGTGAAGATAATAATACTCGGACTGATGAATACTATGTACTATGCACTATGTTACAATAATTGGTATACAGAGGTTAAAGTGGGATTCAGCAGGTGGGGGACTCTTTAGTTCCTGACAGGAGGGGAAAATTAGTTACTTAATAATACATAATAGTTTCTGATGTGAGCTCTAGCAGATTTTCTTTGTGTACAGAATGAGGTTAGACCTGTGCTGTTGTTAGTTCTGATTTTGTTTCCTGCTCTTTATGGATTTAGCCAGCTACATTCTTCAATATATAACCCATGTTACATAAGCCAATGTGGCTGCTTTCAAACCCATGGTCATTGTAAAGGTGAATTTTGATGAGTGTTGTTAAGGAACACACTATGAGCTAAATTTCAGAATGATGATACCTTATAGAAACTACTCTTGTTACATGGCAGCCATGTTGAAAGAAATTTGAGCACTTATGTTTGTTGTATATTTGCATTTATTTTGCAGAATTACCTAAATAGGCATTGTTGGGTCTGCGCTTCCACAGGCCCCGCTGGTTTAGAAACTTATTCCCGTTAACGACAAGGAAGCAAGACAAACAGCGATTTTACTTGCGCAAGGGAAGGATCTCAGAGCGGCCCTTCTGCCCTCGGTCAGACCACTTCCAAGAACCAGCTTCCGCTTGCCGCCTTTTATTGAAAACAGTTACAGTACACACAAGCACCACCCATTGTAAACCCCCCCCCCCCCTATGGTTCTAAAAGATCAAGGTACTGTGTGTGTGTGTGTGTTTGTTTGGGGGTGCGTTTGTGTGACCTCCTGCCCACAAAAGGGTCATAAAAGCAGGAAGTTTACTAAACAAGAAAACAGAACCTTCATATAGGATGTGCCTATAATAAAACACAGGCTGGGGAGGTCAACAGAAACAGAAGAATGTCTTTGATCATACAGTTTAAACCAAGACTTACAAATTTAAGTAACACAATGACAACATTTAACAATTTGACTCCAACAGGCATTAATTTCAATACTCAGTGGGACACAAATAATGTTTTTGAAGCCTTTTCCCAAAAGTTACACTTCTGCCATCATCTTTGCTGTTGTAAAAATTCTCTCATAAATTGAAATTCTGAAATTAAAAGTGCATCTTTCTTTTACTCTGTTGCTATTCATCCAACCTAGCAGTGACCATGGATACCATAATCTGTCACAGTCCATCACTTTACCACAATACTGCAAACTACTCATTTAAGACTGCACTTAGTGTCCAGTATTATTTTTTCGGCCTTTTTCTGGCTTTTATTCAATAGTTACAGTGAAGAGTGACAGAAAAGCAGAGGGAGAGAGAGAGAGAGGGGAAGACATGCAGGCAAAGGAACCCGGGCCGTCCACTCTCAGCCATACGGCATGTGGTCGCATGCTCATCCCAGTGAACTAAACTGGCGCCCTTATAAACTTTTTAATAACATGGAATTGGTAAACATTTCAGAACATAAACTATTTAGATAACCTAAACAATACATCATGTATCTGATTAAACAATATAAAATTAATCAGGACATTACATGTAAGCATTGAATTTCCATATTATATAGGGTCACTTGTCAAGCGGTCCTTAACTTTGAGAATAATCTCTCATCTAATGTTCCTGCCTTCTCTTTCCTATATCTTCTGCATTGGAAAGTAAAATGATCACACATCAACATGTTTTCTTCCTTGGTTATTTAGCCAGTGTGCATTTAGTTAGCAGACTTACTATGTGCCAGAATGCTCTGAAACAGTTTGTCATATTTGTTGAGTTGTTTGAAACATTGAATTGGGAATTACTTGCCAGTTCAAACAGTTACTCCTTTTTATGCTGGCTCTTCTTCTGTAGTGCTAGCTAGATGCAGAAGTAAGCAAACACAAATTTACTGGCATCTAAACCATGAATGTATGATAGGAATGGGATGGAAAAAAGGATCTGTACAATTAGGATTTTAAGTGTCTCTGGCATCAGCTAAAAAGATCACCAGACTGCAGCACATGAAAGCTAAGCTTGATTGAAAATATTTTGCAGAATATCTTAACTGCTATTTTTTGGCTGGATTTTTAGAAATGTATTTTATGCATCCAGGGCATCCAGTTCTCTGGGTCTTGTGTATAGTACCTTTAGTGTATAAATTGTGTATTTCCTTACGTCACATGACTAAATTCCTCTGTAATTTCTGAGTTTCTACATTCTTTTATGGGGGTGAGTCCCAAGAATGTTGGTTGGAACGTAAAACGACTTTAAAAAGAAATTAGGGAATAGAGGCCAAATTTCTCAAAGTAGTTCAAAATGACTTTAACAGTTAATTTACTTTTTTTGATACAATATTGCAAAATAGCTGGGGGAAAAAACTGTCCAAAAAATGCCTCTTTGTTACACATGTGACGTTGAGGAGCTTAGCATCTTAACTGTGAAAATTTCTAAAATGGCAAAATTGATGGGCACTTACGCCATCTTCGAGTTGTCTTCTTCCTATCATTATTACATTATTCTTTCCTGCTTTTAGTGGTCTAAAGTGTTACAAAGTATTTCAGCCCAGTTGGAAAAACTTTTAACTGTGTGCAATCTCTTCTACCTGGGTGTCACTTTTAATGCATGACTGACTGCTCATTAAATACCTAGCTTGCCTTAAGAAAATAGACAATTGCCAGGATCTCTGTGGTTCTGTGGTGCTTGACGATGCAAGAAATAGGTATTTCTCAAAGAACTATTTTTTTTGACAATATACAAGCTCATGTTGATCCATGTGATGAAGAAATACAGCTTTTAAAAAAATATTTAACATCAGGTGCCCCCCCAAACGAATTGTAAAGTGGCAGTAACAATATATTTAAGTTAAATTAAGTTAACTGTAAAACAGTATATTCTGACCAAGCAATAAATTATAACATATGCTGGGGCTCTTAATATGTGTCTGACCTTAGTTTGATGCTGTAATATCTCATTTGTGTCTCCAGACAAGAGAGACACAAATGCATAGGGTCAAAGAGAAACATGACAAAGTTGTCAGAAAACTGTTGATCGCAAATGTGAAAATAACACTTAAGAGGTAAGGGTTCTTTTTCAATCTGTCAGCATTTTTAATGGCTGATAAATGAAATTTTAAAAGTGAAGAAGAGAAGGGAGAAATACCCTTCAACTATGTTACGAGTGTTGAAGTTGCATAGTTTGCTCACCAGTGGTGACTCCAACTTCCCTGCCGGGAACATAAGTGGCTTTATGTCTCAAGGAGAATAACCAGATGACCTCAGCAGAGTCAGTTAGTGCACATACAAATAATAATTACTCTGTGATGATTTGGTTCAGGCCGGAACCAAAGAGCTGACTTGTAGCTACATTCTCAGTTAAATACATTTTATTGAAGAATGTGGAATAGTTGGAAAATAGGGGACTGGGAATAAAGAAAGGCCTCAATGCAAGGGGAATCACAGAAGCGCTGCCAGAGAAGAGAGTGGAAGTTAGCCAAGCTTCCAACAGGTAGGTAGTGTAGCAGTGAGTTATAGATGAATCTTTTGTCTTACTTGTTATGGCAGGCAGGCAGAGTGTGAAGGGAGTACAGAGTCAGCAGGAAGGTTCCAGACAGTTGGCAGGTGGATAGGCAAGCTGGAGCTGTTGCTGCAACAGTGGTGCAGAGGGTAGCTGATTTACAGAAACGGTCCACAGAGTGCTGGTGAGTAATCTTCCAAACAGACGAGCTCCTAGCATGGCTTCAAGGGTAAATAGCTGCAAGGGGCACAGAGATTGCACGTTACCAAGCGAAAACTTTCAAAACAGATACAAGAAAAAGGTAGCCTGATTGTCACCATGATGACGGGGACAGTCTGGCAGAGAACTATGGCACCACCTGTCCTTGATATACTAGCTTGCCTGATGACACGTTTGCAAACAGGTGTGAGGGGAGAGACTCACACCAGGAAACACCATCCCTAGGTGGAGACCACACATAGAGTCACCTCAGTAACTCCACCTGAGAATTGATTAATAGGGTAACAAAAGGAAAGAAGGAAAAAACAAAACTAAAATCATCCTAGTGAAACCATAACATACACGTAACAAATGTTTTTCTGACAAACTGATAAAATAAAGTTTTTTATGATGAAACCCCAAATCTATTTTTAGTCCTGGTACTTTCGTTTGAGGAAGGTCAAAACCTTTTTGAGGGAATGCCAACATGTTTCTCTCCTGGGAACAGCCTGACAAGTTTGTCAGAGCGTCTCTGGTTTACATGCAGATGAACACGGTTTGGTTTTTTGTATTCTTTTTCTTGTGCTGCTTTTGCCTTTACATACTGGTTAACCTGTTGTCATGGCAAATCTTCAACTATGTGCTTACCTGCACTATACTGACTATAGATTTCAAAGCACGCGATTCTAAAGATCCTGCTTTTTGTGTGCTACAACTTTAATCCTGACATCTATAAAGCATGATAGGTTGTTACACTGTGCTATGGGCCCCTAACCTTGACAGTGTCAGGCCAATGCTCTATCTATTGAGCCACACAGGTAATAAAACCCCTAATCCTGGCAGTGTTAGTGCAACCCTCTGCCTGCAGAGCTCCAGAGGACACGGGATATCTAAAGATGGAAGTATTGAAACATCTCAATAAGCAGAGTGAGATGTAGCAGAAAGTAAAGGACAAGGACAAAAACATAAAATATGATGTGTAAGATCCCTGTCCACCAGAAGAAAAATCTCTGTTTGATTTCTCTGGTGGAGGAGGGAAGAGGTGCCCTTGTGGTTTAAAGATACTGTGCTATAATTAAAAAGTCACAGCTTAAATCCCATCAGCGGAAAACGCATTCATTGACAGCCATTGTTCCTGTTAAAATGTCTTTACTGCTCATTTTCTGTTACACTTTGCATGCATGAAGCAGTGTGGTTATTGACCATACTCCGGTTAAGGTTTAATTTGGATTAAATTATTCAAAAAGAAGCTATCACCATCTAATTGAGTATCCCAGTGAAAAGGCTGGTGTAATATTGCCACCTCTACCCTCTATATTGGACAAAGTAGATGGCTTTCAGTACCGACAGATATCAATATCCCAGAGATAATTTGCGCAAGCGCCTGTAAATAACTTGACAAATAGGCTTGTTAATGCAAATTCTGAAATCTCAGGGCTTCTCAATAAGGGTCACCTACTCTGCTTGATTATTCAGGGACAATAACATTTTAATGCTAAGCATTGGAGGTTGCTTCTGAATATTGTGGATCATCTATGAGGCAATTAAATGAATGCAGAACCTAATGTTCAGTCTAATAAATTAGCTCACTCTGCATAGAGCAATAGTGCCAAATGTTTTACATTTTTATGAAAATCATATTTTAGCTGTTATTGGCTTACTTTTTTAGGCTGACAGTTAAAAGGTTGACAGTTAAATTTTTTAATCAGAAAATGTTGGTAGTCATGTAATCACATTTATTTTATGACCTGATGGAGACTGTAAAAATGAGTTCAGTCCGATTTTAATATTAAAGCTTCAAGAAGTTTAGGTGGGACACACATAACTCAACTCTTAATGGAGTAAGAGTTCTTATCTCCCTAAAGCTTCATAGTTGGTGACATGTAGGAATGGACAGTTTCACAGTACTCTAATTTTGTCTTGTCTTATAAATTCACCACACCTTTGTTTTTTGTGTTTATGTTCAGCTTCAGCCAGGATGGCAGAAAGAGAATTTTTGTTCAAAAAGATTTATCTAGAAGAATTTGAAGTTCTAGGTTTCTGTATGTGAACCTTTAGAGGCTCAGCTCGCCTTTGCTCTCCCTGTATTGCCTGAGGGCCTTCCATCATTGGAGTCCAAGACAGGCTTCAAGGTCAGAAGCATCCTCTGGTATAGGCTCACCTTCCAACCAGATGACCTGGTGTCCCCCATTACCTCCAGCTCATTTTCCTCCGTGTTGGTATTACCGAGGTGTACTTAATGAAGAGTGTATAAAACAGTAGATTCTTGTATGTGTGTAAAGGAAGAGAGTGGATTTTTATCATCTGTACTTAACAACTGACTGAGTGAATTAAATCATTATTAAATACAACACTATATACCTCTTACAGCATCGTCACTCGTCTCCAGATTCGCACCCTTTTGTAGTATTCATTTATTTAATATTGTCCAACTTCATAGTATTTAATCCTGAACTTATCAGGAAACAGCAACTATGTTCACCAAACAGTGCACATCATATAGACAACATGAAAGACACTTTTTTTCTTTCGCTTTGCAGTTTGATGTTTGTTTTTAAATTATTTACACTTGTTTGATCATTACGATTAATTTGAATGACACTCTCAATGCAATTTGTAAAAAGGGCATCTGCATCTTGTTCTGTAATCTTATTACTTTTATTTATACTGTAAACAAAGTCTCAGGAGGTCATTACCTCCCTTCAGGAATTGATGACTAAGTGTCACATTTCTTGATCTCATGGAATATTATTAGTTGTTATTATATGCAAAATGACTTAAAGTAAATAAACACTGTATAAAAACCAAAGACAAACTGAGCAATCTGACCTCAATGCTTTTGTTTAGTGTTTTATATTTTTAACTCAGAAAGCTATTTAAACAAAATACCCCTCTATTTCCTCTACAACATTCGAATCACACTGTCCACTTGACTTCCACAGCTTTATATCTCATAGTTGGAGATAAAATCTCATCAACAAACACATTGCAAGAGATCAGATCAATGTGCAGATGTTTTTATTTTCATTTTTTCCCCTTCTCTTAAATCAAATCTCTAGATAAGTCACCAAAAAAACAAAAAAACCCCCCCCAAAAAACCCCACTTAACCATTTTAAGTCAAGACAGTAGCATATCTGGCTATAGCTATTCTAGTCACAGACAGAAATCAAGGCAGCTGATACAACCAGCTATCATCTCATCTGTATTAGTTTTTTAACTTAAAATAGCCTTTTTGTACATGCTGGTATCCACCAATCTCACGCTGACCAACTGAACTATTTGTAATAAATAAGTGTGCCATTGTTTGGGGAAAATTGAAAACCTGTTTAACTGAAAAGAAATTCAAAGACTGATATCACAATATCAAAAAATGAAATAATACACAGGGTTACTACCAGTATACTGCAAGCACAGCAGCCTGGCAGGCTTAAGTTGCTCTCTAAAGGAAATGACTACCAAGATTTTTTTCTTTAAACTTTATCGGAAAATAGCTACAGACGTAAAGTTAGCCAGCCTTTTGTTCTTATTAATCACGTTGAAACGTCTAAAAACAGCTTAAAATGACTTTAAAAGGGAACAAAGAACCAGACTAATGTTATTATTGAGACATCACTATATATATGTATATAGTGTGTGTGTGCGTGTGTGTGTGTGTATAAAATATACTTTTTCACAGGACCACATAGAGCCCTATGATCATTTTATTTTTTGCATGTTCGTATGCATGTTCATTAGGCTCTATGTAGTCCTGTAAAAAAGTACACCCTTACTGCTTCCATATGAATTAAAATGATAAGGAACAGCCAGGTTGCTGCTAATCAGATGCACTTGATTAACCAAGCAAGTGTGACCACCTCTAAAAGCAGAAGCTTTGTCAGTTTGCTGGTCTGGTCCTCTTCTTAAAAAAAAAAAAGAAAAAGGAAAAAAAAGAAAGAAGAAAAAATCAATTGTCTCTTAACATAATGCTACAATCTTCCCAGGAGTGGATGTCCTAGAAAATTCACCCCAAGGTCAAGATTTGCAATGCTCAGACAGACTGCAAAAAATATAAGACTCTGCAACAGTTAGTTAGCATGTTAGAGTTTATGACAGCAGAATTAGAAAAAGACTGAACAAGTATGGCTTATTGGGAAGGGTTGTCAGCAGAAGCCCTCTGCTAAAAAGAGCATGGCTTGCACAACTCAAGATTGCAAATCTACACCTGAATAAATGACCGTACCTCTAGAACAATGTTCTTTAGACAAACAAGACCAAAGCACAGCACTACATTTGGCAGATGCATTTCAATACAAACATCTCATACCAACTGTCAAGTATGGTGGTGGAGGGGTGATTATTTGGGCTTACTTTCCAGCCATAGGACCTAGACACATTGAGTCCACCATGAACTTCTCTGTATACCAAAGTATTTTAGAGTCAAATATGAGGCCATCTGCCTGACAGCTTGGTCTAAACTCAGTTGTGTAACAGAACTCTAATCCCCAGCAGAGCAGGAAATCTACAGGAGAATAGCTGAAAAAGAAATTATTGCTTCTGAAGATGGTTCTATATCCTATTGAATCGTGAGACTCTATACTGTCCTGTGAAATCTTTTGCACATAACTGTGCTTACATACACTTAGCATTAGAGCAGGTGAGTAGTACTACATGAATCAAGTGCAACATCAGATACTGAATCATGCAGCAGCAGGAGCCATTGGGTCTAACAGCCCTCTAATATAGTGAAAATAATAATATAGAGAAATAATTTAATATAAAACATGGTAGAAATGAGCAATCAACTTTCCTTGAGTAAGTCTAGGTGTGGCATAATGCTACGTCTGTTTTGAATGATTCCTTTGAGTGATTCTTGGTTGCTGAAGTGCAGATTCAAATAAAAATACTGATGAGTGAGTTGTAAGTGAACATATGCCTCCTGGATGACTCACAGCCATTGTGTTGTGAGCCTTTATATTGAATGTCTTTTTTTAACACAGTGGGGTTTAATGTAGATTAAAGTATAAACTGTAACCTAGGAACAGCACAGATATTGGCGATAAAAGTTTAGAAAAGCAATAGCTACAATGGCTGTGGGGAATGAGAAATGATGTGGGAATGTGCACATTTAAAAGTCATGTGATCTGTTCTACAATTCAAGATCTCCAAAGCAACAAAACAAAGAGTGTAATTTTTCAAACTAATTGCAGATGCTTGCACACTGGAGGTTGGTTTTTAAAGTATTACATTAATTTGGCCAGCAAGCATGAAATCAATGCAGAGCCTAAAGCCACTGCTGCACTTTGTTTCCCCAGCAATAACCTTTATTTCATGCAAGCTTGCCAAGATGTGTTTCTGCAGAAAGCGTACAGTGGCTATTAGTGCATATGATGACAGCAACTTAACTTTTCATGGCAAAAAAAAAAACCAACTGAAAATTTGCTGGGGAAGGTTTCTTGTGAAGACTTCAGAGGTGCTTTCAGACTGAGAGCCTTGCCTGACCTGAACAACCTGTCCTAACGCCACAATTTATCATTGTAACTATTAAAAGTAAAGACCTCTGTAGAGCTGCTTCTTGATTTAATGACAAGCACTCCTTGCAGACAACTTGGTTAAAGGTATTGTTTGCAGATGAAGGAAAAGACTGTCAGGGTAATGAATTTCTACATGAACAACTCCCCTACTTTTTGTGTTTGAAGTCCTATATAATTCTGATATATGAATTCTGCAGCAGTGATAATGATACAAGGCAGAATGAGCTTGCAGATTGTTGTGATAAGTTATGGCTGGTGTTCACATAAAATAAGTATGAATTATAAAACAAATTATGAACTCCACAACTATATTTAACAAAAGTTGATATGTCAGATGAACAAAACAGAGGAGCAAATTATTACCTGCAGTCAGAGTCAAACCTGTACACCTAACCTCTAAGACAAAATATCTGCCCACACTATGTGGCTTAATGAGGCAAAACGTCATTAGTATAGTGAAAAACATGCCAATAAATTACTCAACCACTGGCAACTTCATTACCAGGTAAACTGATGAAGTATCTATAGATAACTCAGTGTTACACAGCCCTATCCACTGCAGTAATATTCCTATGTAAAAAAACATAAAGATGTGGTAATATGTGTGAAGGCACTTGGAAATTCATTTAGTCCTGCGATACAATATTGCAATGTTGATGTCTTCTCCCAGAGATGTGCCACGTAAATGAGATTTTTGCATTCTGATGAGATGAGAGTGCAGTTTGGTCATAATGATGCTGTAATGCTCAAGGTTACTAACCTGCTTATAGGGCAGATAGGAAGTATAAAACGTCTGAAGTCACTTCTGGGGAAAGGGAGAAGTTAACTGTTGCTGATCATGGGTATATCTTTTTAATGTGACAGGCAGAATTTTCTCCTGCAGAAGTTTGTCAAGTTTGAGTTTGTCATTCTTCATATATACATACATATATATCTATATATCACTGTATAAAATTAGTTTTACACAGTCTTAGATTACGTTTCTGTTGACAAACTCACTGTTTGCCTACATGAACAGGATTGCATTTAGTTTTGCACCTGTTATGCATTCTGGCCCAAACATATGAGATATATTTATCAAACAGACCCACTGGGCTGGAGTTCCAACTTGCTTGTCTTGTGAGTTTTATTGCATTTTTCCTCTTTATAACATATGGGCTATTCAGTACCAATTCACCTTACTCCAGTTCATGTCAAGGATTTTGTTGAATGTCATGTTAAAAAAAAAAAAAAAGAAAGAAAAAAAAAACTTCTATTAAGTTCACTGGACCTTGCAAAATCCCAAAGATCTAAACCAAATACTTTTTTTAGTCATTCATTTTTTAAGTTGGGGCCTCCAGAGCAAAATTTCATTAAATCTTTTTAAGCTTCACTAATTGCATATTTTACAATGGATTTGGTTGAAATTTGTATTGAACATTCAACAAAGCCTAAGATAAATTTGAACTAAATCACTGTTACTTAATGTTTTACAGTGATCAAAAATAAATCATTTTTAAATAAATGTTCTACCAAAACAAAGAATCATTCTAAAAATCAATATCTTCTCTAGCTTTCCTTTTTTTCTTATAACTGAATTATATGTAATATTAATATATTGTTATCTTATCAACAAGTTATTTGAACTGACATTAAAAAAACAGGCTGTTTCATCAGTCTAAAGGAGAATGTGCTACTTTGTTTGTGAAACTTTGCAAACTTAAGCTGTGCTGATCTTTTTAGAGATGACTGGTTTTCCCTGCCAACTCATGAACTTTAACATTTAATGGAAGCCCTTTCTTTGAGCACTGCACTGTTTGAATCTGCTGGGAGTTTACTAGGACATCCACTCCTGGGGAAGACTGTGACATTGTTTCACATGCTTTTCTGGAGGTAGCCACACTTGCCAATGATCTGCAAGACCTAGATGCTAATTACTCTCTTACCTCCTGTGATAGCAGCAAAGTGTACTTAATTTGTCACAGGGCTTCAGAGTCTTGGATGTGAGGTTTGCTGCTTTGGACTCCATTCATTGAGAGCATTTTCTGTTTTCTGTCAGTTGATTTAAAGATTAACTGAGAAATGTTATTGTGCCAGTGTTTTACACAAACTGAATAAATGGTAATAAGTCAAAACAATGCACCAAGTAGGAAACTGTACATTATTAGGATTTAGAATTTAGTGCTGAAGTTTGAAGGTTGGCTTTAATTTTTGTTTTATTTGTTGGTCTAAGTTTGTTTATTCAGGAAGGCACATGGCTTTGTGTTTCATGGAACAGTCTAGAAACATGTTCTTGTTCTCCAAGGAACAATTGTGCATTATGATATCATTAAAGTTAAATGCATGGGGGGAAATAGCTTGGAGCCTTTTTGTCACACTGTTATTTTTTATGTTTATTAACTTTCAATATTTATTTTGACTCTTTTACGTTAATACACAGTGAAGAAATAAACCCATGTGCGGCACTTCCTGACAGAATGTGCTGCATCACATTTTGTTTTATCGTTGAAAAAGCAATGAGTGTCATACTTTTTAAACCATGACTGTATCCTCCATAACTGAATACAGACCATTGGTTTGTAACCAAGGTGTGCAGTAAGCAATCCTTTTATCCAACATTATCATTATACAAACAGAAAGTTAACTAAATGGAACCAGGAATTTGATCCTTCTCAGTGCAGTGCTTTGAGGATAAAGTAATTTTTCAACGTGGAAAATTTTATTATGACCCCAGTTCAAAGCCATCTGTCTGTTGCAGTTGCTGCTATCAAAACAGTTTTGAGGCATTCATGGGGAGGAAAATTAGAATGACTTGTCAAAAGACAAGAACTGAATCCCCCTGGGTCCACTACTCGGCATGTTTCAAGAAATCTAAACAGATGGATGGATAATTGTAAAAGAAAAAAAATGATGTGCTTATTACTGGTAGTTTTCAAAGGAAAACAACTTCTCCAAGACAATAATGAACCTTCAGGATATGTTTTCATCTACATTGTGGATCTAAGGAGCTTGGTCTTTGGGGTGACCCTCTTGGGGACGTTCCCATAGGGCTTAAAATCTGGGACTCTCCACCAATTGCCCTTAGAACTGAAGAAGCTTCTCTGATGAGAGGTGAAACGTCTTCAAGAAAACTTAAAGAAGTCCAGATGCTTTTCTTTCCAAGCTCCTTAGACTATGATGACCTGGATGACTGAGAACCTTCACAGACCTACATTTTGGACCTACATGTGGTCTAGAGCAGTGTTTCCCAACCTTTTGGAGCCAAGGCACATATTTCACATTAGAAAAATCACACGGTACACCACCAAACAAAAATGTCACAAAAAGCATATTGATTATTTTTCCCCATGCACCAGGTATAGTGGAATTGGTTCAGTTTGTCCCCAGTATACCTTTATTGCTTTCTTCTGACCACTACTCATGCTAGGGCCTTCATCTGGTCAGAATGTTCTCCAGGACACAGATTGACTACTTTTTCTTTCAAATACAGAGGTGGACAAAATTGTTGGTACCCTTCGGTCAATGAAAGAAAAACTCACAATGGTCACAGAAATAACTTTAATCTCACAAAAGTAATAATAAATAAAAATTTTATGAATGTTAACCAATAAAATTCAGACATTGCTTTTCAACAATGCTTCAACAGAATTATTTAAAAACTAAATGCATGGAACAGGCCTGGACAAAAATGATGGTACCCAAAACTTAATATTTTGTTGCACAACCTTTTGAGGCAATGTCTGACTTTTATTGGTTAACATTCATAGATTTTTTTTTTAATTTATTATTACTTTTGTCAGATTAAAGTTATTTCTGTGACCATTGTGAGTTTTTCTTTCCTTGACCGAAGGGTACCAACAATTTTGTCCACGTCTGTATTTATCTATTGCTATTACACACTGTGTTGTCTCATTCAATATGGGCTCAAAATGTGGTCATAAATAGTTTGTACTTGTAAATCAGGATTTGTATGTGTAAAAAAGAATTTGTGTGTGTGTAAAAAGAATTTGTGTGTGTGTAAAAAGAATTTGTGTGTGCGTAAAAAAGATTTGTATGTGTAAAAAGAATTTGTGTGTGCGTAAAAAAGATTTGTGTGTGGACTTAGCCAAAAAAACACCTGCAAGTTACAAGTACGAATTTTGACCCTATTTTTCTTCCTTTCATCTGATTGGTCAATGTCATGTCAATCACAAATGTAACAGTCCAATCAGAGAACAGATGGGTTTGGCTGTCGGAGGGGCGCTTTTTTGAACTGCAGGTCCTTGAAAGGTAATATAGTTTGAAGCTGGAGGATCTCTATATAAATATCCGATAGAAGCTAGGTCCCCTAACTTTCAGCAGCTGTTGAAAGGATAAAGTTGTGGTATATCAGTGTTTAGAAATACCATTATTACTTTAGGATTAGTTTAACACAAAGTCAGGGCTGACCCGGGACCATGGCTGTGAGTCACAGTGCGCAGCATAAAGGTCCTTTCACATCGGACACAGCATGTGCTGCTAATGCTAACTGCTAACTAAAAGCCAAGGATGCACCTGCTCCTTGTCGTTTCTATCTCTGACTTTATGTCCTCTACAAGAGTTTGTTTTTTTGCTAGTTCTTCAGATGTTCAATAAAAACATGTATGCTAATTCATAACGAAGAAAGCTTTGTAGTGAAGACTGTCATTTCCAAAACACTGCCACCCCCCCCCCCCCCCCCCCCCCCCCCCGCGGTCCGCAGCGCTGTTGAAAAGGCTGTGGAAGTCCCTGTATTAAGCACGTAAACCTGTGACACAAAAATCACCAAACTCGGACAACCACAGATTGTTTTCCTTCGTGGTGATGAAGGAAAACGCTGGGTTGGCATGTAAAAGGCCATGTATTCCCTTCAAGGACCTGCAGTTCAAAAAAGCGCCCCTCCGACAGCCAAACCCATCTGTTCTCTGATTGGATTGTTACATTTGTGATTGACATGACATTGACCAATCAGATGAAAGGAAGAAAAATAGGGTCAAAATTCGTACTTGTAACTTGCAGGTGTTTTTTTTTGGCTAAGTCCACACACAAATCTTTTTTACGCACACACAAATTCTTTTTACACATACAAATCTTTTTTACGCACACACAAATTCTTTTTACACATACAAATCCTGATTTACAAGTACAAAACTGATTTACAAGTATGAAATATTTATGACCACATTTTGAGCCCATACCATTCACTGCATCACTATTATGTAATTTCTTCTTCGTCTTCTTCTGTTTTACTGGCAGTTGGCAACCCATTTAATTAGAGCAGGTAGTTGTACTGCCCTCTAGTGGAAGAGAGTGCAGTTGTTCTGCCCGTTACTAACACCAGTACTAATCAGGTCCACGGCACACCTGATCATTTCTCACCACATCTGTTAAGTCATTTCATCGTCTGTCTGTGTTGGTATCAAACACAGACAGACGATGCAATCTGTGTCAAGAACATCAAATAAAGCCTGACACATCTTCATAAAGCATTTGGCAAAATAGAACAACAAAGTCTATTTCTAAGTTTTTATTTGGGCACAAACTTTTTTTTTTAAATGTGTAGATAAATGCCCTGAGCAAGTGAATAAATAATACATAATTTCAACAATGTTGGGATAAATGAAATGTAGCATTACAATGTATTACATATTACAGAATACACTTACCACTACTGTGTTAGTACTTGGTTGGAACTCCGTTTTACCTTCAGAACTACCTTCATTCTTCATTCAGAAAAAGGCTGAAAACATTTCTCAGAGATCCAAATTCATATCACGTAGTTTGTCTGCTGCATGTCCATGATGTGAATATCCTGTTCCACCACATCCATAAGGTATTTTATTGGATTGACATCTGGTGACTATTGAGGCCATATAAGTACAGTGACCTAAACCTCACTGGGGTAATTATTACATTATATGCTTAAAACAACCATCAAAATATGTTAAAATGGATATGATCAGCAAAAATACTCTGCCCGTTTTTCTCTGATCTCCGGCATCAATAAGGCATTTTCAAACAATTTTCTGTAAACCCCAGAGATGGTTGTGTAGGAAAATCCTAGTAGAATCAGCAGTTTCTCAAATACTAGCATTCTGATGAATATTTTGAGTGTCAGCAGGCCATGTCTATATGTATGACTATATTAAGCTGCTGCCTAATGAAGTATTCAGTGAATTACGTCAGTTTTTTTTTATTTTGCCTTTTTTGTCATTGTTTGTTTTTGTCTGTTGGCTAGTTTGCTAGTGATTTAGAATGATCAACTGCATAGGAAACATGTATCTGTCAACATCACAGCTAAACGATACTTTTGCATACAGCATTTTGAAGCCTGAAAGTTAGTGTTTTGGACTTTGAATTTTTTTTGTTTGTTTGTTTATTTTACGTATTTGAACAACAGGGTGAAGTACTAACTTATAAGCTAATGCTAGGTAGCTTGGTTAGCAAGCTACATCTATAAACTCTATGGAATGCAACATACAGACATCTAAACCAGACACACCTGCTAGTGTTATTAGTGTTAGTGCTATGTGATTCACTAATAAAATACAATTTATCTTTACCAGAAACTCATATTGTGTATTTTTAATCCATTTTAAAATAGAGATTCATCAGTTCAGTTATCTCAAGTTCTGACTGACAACAATACCAGTACCTCGGCTTCTTTATATTTAAATGAACTTCCTGTCTAAATGATAAATAGCTTCCTAACTTGATCAAATTAAATGTGACAAATAAACACATTTAATAATAAATAATAATATATTTTTATCGAATTCATATTTATTGGTAAAATAATAATTGGTATAATAAATAACTGCCCCAAGATAGACGCAGTGAAAATTCAAAACTGTGTGGCATCTAATTTATTTTCATTAGTGTCATTTCAGCTCAGTGTGAGTCATTAGGCAATTACTAGTCTTTCCTTTTCCTGCTCCACACACAAACGCACACACACCTACACAAATACACACACACGCACAGTGACACCAAAAACAGCAGGAAATGTAATAGATTTTTTTCGGGGTTAATCCCTGTATTTGGTGAGGTGTCACTATTTGGTGAGTCCCAAAATAAAGTTAGTCTCAGTAGAGCCTTTCGCAGAAGGTGCTGGCTGTGTTGGATCTATGATAGGCCTCTCGGACAGCCCAGTCGCTTGTTGAAAGCGCAGGGACATACTGTCTTTCCTTATCTGAAGAGCTAATGTAAGACTGTGTACATCAAACTCTGTGTGTGATTAGGCCTTCAGAACTGGATGAACATACCTGCATTAACAGGTGTGTTCATCCGTTCTCCTTGATAGTAATTGATGTACCATAAGTATATATAAATGACGTATCTATTGTATACTTTCTAAGGAGCTTGGAAAGAAAGTGACTGGACTTCTCTAATTTTCTTGAAGGCATTTCACCTCTCATCCAAGAAGCTTCTTCAGTTCTGAAAACAAATGTCGAAGAGGTGAAAGGTCTTCAAGAAACCTTTTTTTAAATCCCTTTAATTAAAGCTGAAAGTCTGCACTACAGTCACACCCTGAATTAGTACACAAGGGCAAAACTGTGCACAAAACATCGTTAATACTATGAGAGTAGAAACATTCAGACTGAACTAAAATAAAAGATGGGGACATAAAGGAGGTGTTTTATAACTCTATAAGGTGAACTGTATCAAAGGGAGGGATTCATGCATTAAAATAGGCTAGGTTCCTAGTTTTTCCATAGGTAGGTTTGTTGAAACACTGATAAGCTTAAACATTTACTTCAAACTGTTTTCATAGAGAAAGTAGTTTTAAAGTGTTTTCCCTGTTAGTGTGTCATTTTAGTGTAGACCACAAAATATTAATGCTTTTCATGTTTCCGCATCAGTCTTTTTTGCGCACTGTACATATTTGTGCCTTTTTCCCCAGACACATTTCTGACTCAGGAAATGTATTGATTGCGATTACCCAGTCAACAGTGCTTTGATATTTCTGCACACTGCGGTGTCCTGCAGGACTTCTTTGTTTCCTCTGCACAAAGATGTCCTCATCAGCTCCATTGTGTTGTGAGATTATCTTCCAGCAGGTTTCACTTTTTATCCTATCACACAGACAAATCGGTTCCTGAGTTAAGCAACATGTGGGACCTGTGATGCTGAGAGGCAGCTTATGCTTTCTGCTACTATTCATCATAAAACCTGCACCATCAGTTTTAGGGAACTGTATTCATAATATTAGATAAAAACAGAATACCCCGAAGAAATTGTTCATGGTATCAGCCAGTTTAAAAAGATATTAATCAAGAAACAAAACATTTTTAATTTAGGAAATTTTGGTTTAAGTTATCAAAATTAATATGGTTAATGCGTCTAGACAATTTATTCTGTTAAAGAGTAAATTAATAAAAAATGAATATATGAATTTCATACAAACCAGTGACCAGTGAGTAAATTACTGTAAAATATCAATACATATTTTGTTGAAGGTGAACATTACATTTAAATTTATTGGTGAATGTCTTTCAGTAAATCAACAGTAAGTATGATCATGGCTGAAAATCTTCTCAGCTGCCTTGGTGCTGATGGTGCTGGTGTCATCCCCAGTTGTTTTATGCCTGGGCCTAGATTGAGTTTTGTTGGTGAGCCTTGATTACAACTGCAGCACTGCTCATTTCGCAAATGAACAGCTCAGCAGACGCCACACCCCGTTGTCTTACAGATGACGCGCTACTACTACTCCCGCTGCCAAAAGGTCCCACTGTGTAAAACGGCACCAGCTGCTCTGTAAATCTCCTCTGGATTATTGTGAAATTAAGTCAAAAACACATATTGTATCTGAAAAGTATCTTAAAGATAAGAATATGGCACAATATGCTATTTTTATATGATATAATATGTAGTGTTCAACATTTCAATCCAGTAGCAGGTCCATTTTTTGGAGTCACTCTTATCCAGAAAGTTCAAAATATTGCCTCAGGAGTCCTGTACTTCACGGGTACAATAGCCGTTGGACATGTCACCTGCTGCCTATGTTTATTTGCTTCAGTATAAATGGTATGAACAGTCTGTTATGAGCTCCCTCATCTAATCCACTGCTGGAGTTATTTATACTGCTGTATTGTCACCGTGGATCCAATCTCACCAGGAGTCTGAGCACCAAAAGAGTTGTCATTGTCATGTGTCATTGTCAGCCTGGCTTTACATGCTGTGCATTGGCACATTTCTCAGCAGTAGAAATCCTCCCACCCCCCACTTTCACACAGGGTTGCAAGTATGAAAAATACTGCATTTTTTTTTAAATATAAAGATAAATCTGATATAGGTTTGACCTTTCAACCCGGTATCAAGGTGGCAAGTGATGCATAGCAAAAGATAAAGAGAGGCTGTTGGAGCTGGCTAGTGCTGCGGCACATAAGCATCCTAGCTTAGACCCAGATAGGATGTCTGGGGAATACAGGCCTCCATTTTTGTCATTAGTCTCCTCCCCTGGCACATCCTATTCCTTCGGGGAATTAGCCTGTTGATAAGAAAGCGTCAAACCCGCTGCAATTGATAGAATCCATTTAACCAGCCTTTTGTTTCCGACATTTTTCAGCCGCCATCTGGAAAATGTCATGGCAACCTTATCACAAAAGTCACATGCTGTAGTGTAGACAGTCAGCATCTGACAGATAGAAGGGTGTTGGAAATTATGTGGCCTGTCAGTTCATATATGGTCCAATCAAGCTGTTGCCATTTTGCTGAGCTGGCCCTAACAAGCTATGAGTACTAATGCAGTCAGCAGGGCTGGGAAGGTTATTGATGTGCTTTGTGTGTGCATTTTCTATGATTTTAGTATTCATTTTTCATGCTGTGTTAGGGTTCTCTTGCAAAACATATGAGTGGTATTTCTCAGGTATGTTAAGCAAGCCAATCCATAGCACAGCCCATGATATCTCTATTTCAAGACACAAGCCTTAAGTCCTCCTTTCAGCAATTGTACTATGCCACAGTGCAGCAGACAAGCAATTAGTCCACAAAAGGCCAGACAATTACGGAGATTGCAGCAAGACTTCAAAGAGACTGGGGCATAAATCCTTAAGGGCACAGTGTGCATCCCGTTACACATCCCCAGTAGTTGGCAGTTTATATTGTCTGCGGCGAGTGCAGAGAAGCAGCTGGAATGTGTCAGTCTGAGTATCCGCTGAGGCTCAGGCGAGATAAAGAGGCAGAATTGTCCTGCAAACACACCAACCAGACAGTTATTTTGGAGAAAGCCTGCCTCCTCTGTGCAGTTAGTATTTGCTTTCCTGCTGTGATGCTGCTGTGAAGCCTGTGCCAGGTCAGGCCTCTATTAATGTGGCACTCTGAATATGCATTTGCATATGAATAAACTGACTCAACATAACATTTTATCTGACAGAAATTAAATCACTGATGAAATCAAAAAAAGTAGTGTCAATTGGTTAATGCTGCAATGGGCTGTTGTTTGACCTTTAAGTCAATCATGCAGCCTCTAACATACCTTTTAGAAGCAAGTTGTGGTGTTAATATGTAGTGTAAATTTTAAAAAGTTAAAAAGCATTAGGAAAGGTGACAGAACAGAAAGATAATTGTTTTCCTATTGTAAAAACATTCAGTAACATCTTGCATGAAAGTAGGAAATTGCATGCTGTTTTGTGTTGTTTTTTTTCCTCACTTTGCGGAAGAATTTTGAGGATCAGAAGACCTGCCAAGCTGCGGTGCTCAGCTTCTTTCCAATTGCTTGATTACACTGTTGTTGATTGAATGAAAAACACTATCATTAGATCAAATTACAATGATTTGTTAAAATTGCACTCCGATATATTTTCAAGTATGTGCTTTGAATCATGCAGTATGAATATGGCGGTTGGTGGGCAAAAACTGGAACTCAATATTTAAGTGGACAGAAATTTTGCCAATATGAGTAACAGAGCAAATACTAATACTACTCCTTTAAACACTGTATAGATTTTAGAACTGCTCGTTTTTTTTTTTGTCGGCTCTGTTATGTTAAAGATGCATCTTCAGACACCTTTATTTGTGTAACCTGTTCCACAGCAGTATTTGGAGACAACAGAGGATGTAGAAATGTAATATGTTGGACATGTATGCCCAAGGCCTCTTTTAAATAATTCAAATGCAATTTATTATACAGTATCTGTATGTGCACACACTCATTAACATTTCTAAAAGCCCCATCTTGCCACCATGGCAAGCAGGTTTTCAAAAACATGGCTATAATCATCCATACATCCATTTTCTGCCACTTGTTAGGGTTAGTGTTAGGGTAGTTAGGGTAGTGGGCAAAGCAGTCTGAGGAGAGAAGCCCCAACTTCCCTCACCCCAACCACCTCCTCCAGCTTATCCAGAGGGACACCGAGATGTTCCCAAGCCAGCCGACAGATAAAATCTCTCCAATGAGTGCTGGGTCTGCCCTGTGGGCCTCCTCCTGGTAGGAGGTATGCCTGGAATACTTCAAAGATGAGGCACCCAGGAGGCATCCTAGTCAGATGCCTGAACCATGTCAACTGGCTCCTTTTCGAGGTGGACCTCCTGTTGGCCCACCACCCACAGGAGGGGCAATAGGGGTTCGGTACATAGTAGAGCAGGAATTTTTTAAAAATGTCTACTCCTAACAATGTATTTGTAATAAATAGCATATTTAAAGTCAGACAAATGGTGTGTGAAAATCTGTGATGTGTATAAACTTGGGCATTTGGCATGAATATTGATATTAGTTACGCCCCCACCACTCATCCAACCACTAAATATTGACGTTTTTTTTGTCTTTTAATTATTGCATATGATAGCAGACCGATTAAAAGTTGTGTTCAGAGGCATTGAATAAAGTTGGGAAACTCATGTTGTGGAACACACACGTATGCATGCATGCACGCACACACACACACACACACACACACAGGAAAGAAAATTCATGTTCTACAGTAGAAATCAATAGATTATAGGTCAAGACTATTTCAGGAACTCCCATGAGACCAGGTAGTACTCCAGGATGAGTTATAAAAAAAATCCTCCCTAGCAGAGTTTTCATAAATGGGTGAAGCTCTCCATAAAGGCCATAACCAGATTTGGAACCAGCCTGTAATCCCCCATCTATGGGAATTGACTCACGTTTTGAGCCAACCTTAAGTGGCCATAGGGGGAACTGCAATTTTCTGCACTTCTGTATTGGCTTCATGGAGGTTGCTGCTTGGTTTGGACTCATTCATGTTGGTAGTTAGCTTTTATTCATAAAATATGCATCTTGATCTTTTTAGTGCCTCGGGCTCATAGAATTGTTTAAGGTCAAATCTGTGTGCCATTCTGCAGATATTCTTCCATTCAAACACTACAATTGTCGAAAAAAAAAAACCACCCCCAAAAAACAAAGACCCAGAAATAATGCCATCATGTCTCATATACAGCCTTTTCTGTTAGATTTTGTTCATGTAAGATTTTTTTTTCAGTTGTTCAAAATGATATTTATGTCAACAGATTTTCATGTAATAATACATACTGGAAACAGTACTGTAGTAATTTTTATTGGATTTCTTCCATGTTAAGGTATGAAGATGCCTGTGTTGTTAGAATCAGTTAGACATGTATCATGAGATGTAATGTATCCCTAATACTAAGTAAAAATACAGTGTTGTGTGAGGTGTGGAGCCTACCCTGCTGTCATAGGGGGAGAGAGAGGGCACACTATGGACAGGCCACCAGTCCATCACAGGGCTAATGCAGAGAGACAGACAATCATTCACACTTGCATTCACACCTACACTCAATTTAGACTGACCAATTTGCCTAACAAGCATGTCTTTAGACTGTAGGAGGAAAGTACAGTGCCCAGAGAGAACCCACACAAGCAGTCTTCTATCTGTGAAACAGGTAAGGTAAGAAAGTTTGGTGGAAAATTCACCATCTACAATAGTACCTATTTATTAGGGGTGCAACGATACACAAAATTCACGGTTCGGTTCGGTTCTATACTTTGGTGTCACGGTTCGATATTTTTTCGATACAAAAAAATGTTCATGCCTTTTTAATTTGTCATTTATTAAAATTATAAATATATATTTTAACTCAAAAGTACAGTTTTTAAATTTAATGTTGCTGAAACGACAAAGTAATAAAAAAATAAATATCTGATCGAGAAATCCCTCATCTTTGGAAAAGAGAGTTTATTACAGAGAAATGGCTCTTTCCAAAATAAAAGCTATACTATACGCTTTTTCTGGGGTATATTCTCAGCAGCATATTAAACATATCAGGTCCCCATAAGGAGAATCATGTGCTAACGGCTGTCTAAATGGCTCGGGTAAAGTCTGTAGCATGCGTGCTTGTTGTTTTTGTCTACTTCCACTTGTCTTTGCACTAGGATGATGTCGGAGTAAATGTGCAGTCATATTCATTGTGTTCCCACTAGTGCTGTCAGCGTTAATCTGAAATGACGTTAACGCCACAACACGGCAAATCTTCGTTAACGAGCTACCGCGGATCGCCCCGTGTGTGGGGCTGGACAGCGTCAACAGGTTAACAAGCTAACTGCGCTAACGCAGTAGTTCCCACCCATG